>NW_024082189.1:25794-58284 GCF_003009895.1 Hyaena hyaena
CATGGAGGAGGGCACTTACGGGGATGAGCAGTGAGTGTTATGTGGAAACTAATTTGACAATAAACTATTTGTAAAGAAAAAAAAGAAAATGTTTCAATAATATCACCATTTTTTGAAGATTTAAATATTTTTACCACCATGCAGTCCATGTGTGTAGTTTTAAAAACAGGTACGCCAAATACAAATATATATTTACTCTCTTCCACACATTAACGTATTTTATACTGAGCCTATTTTATATTCCCAACCAATTTATGATAACTATTATTATGATTATCTTTATAAAAGCCCATTTTACAGGCAAGAGTATTGAACATTAAAGAATTTAAAGCAACTTGCCTAGGGGCACCTGGGTGGCTAGGTAGGTTAAGTGTCTGCTTTCAGCTCAGGTCATGATCTCACGGTTCATGCGTTCAAGCCCCACATCAGGCTCTACGCTGACAGTGTGGATCCCGCTTCCAATCTTCTGTCTCCCTCTCTCTATGACCTTCCCCACTCTCTCTCAAAAATAAAACATTAAAATAATAAATAAATAAATAAATAAAGCAAGCAAGCAAGCAAGCAACTTGCCTAAATTCACAGAGAGCTCGGATTGGAGCTCAGTCAGTCTAAATCCATGGCCTGTATACTCAACTGTCTGCCACAGAGGAAGATATTAGGTAAAGGCTACTACTCACTGGTATTCATCTAGTATTCCATAAAAGTTGCTGATATTGGAACACTGTGCAATTATGCCTATGACAATTTGAGGTGGAATACCTGTGTAAATATATTCTTTAGGTTAGGACTACGGGGCATCTTCAGGCTGTAGATGGTTTAACACTGAGTACTGGTAAAATATTGGATGACATCACTTAGGAGCATGAAGAAATTAGTAGGTTTAAGTGATTCTGGTTCAGTATTTTGTTTTGTTTTGTTTTTATTTTTACAGAGAGAGAGAGAGAGAGATCACAAGTCTGGGAGAAAGGCAGAGGGAGAAAGAATCCAAAGGAGGTTCCATACTCAGCACAGAGTCATCCTCAGGACTCCGTCCCATGACCCTGGGGCCATGACCTGAGCCAAAAGCAAGGGTCAGATGCTTAAACTGACTGAGCCACCCAGCCACCTTTGTTCAGTTTTGATCAATGGCAGACGTTTCCAAGCAGCTTTAACTGACCAGGCTCTATGTATAAAAAGCTGACTTGGGATGCATTGAGTACATAAGGAGCAAAAGCTCTCAAACTAAGAATAAACTAGATTTTACTATAGAAAAACAAATTATCATGGCACAATCTAGATATGTGAAAAATGGGGGAAAAAGTTAAAGTCTAAGCTAATAAAAAAGGTGGTATTACAACATAGTTTGCAAGTAATTATCTGATTAATTACATAATTACAGAATCTCAAAGTAGGGAGAGATTACTTTAGTAACATGCTCAGGGAAATTAGATAAGTGGTAGAAAGTAAGTCTGGTTTAGATTTATAAGGAAAGGAAGAAAAAGTTTTCTAGGCCTAACTAAATTCTATACTGAATACAATAACTTTTCATTTTCAATGTTCAAATCATTATTGTAAATACAACAGAATTTATTTCAAAACAAGGAATATTAATGACAAAATTAGTTGTTTTGTTAAAATTAAGGCACAAATTTTATGGTATGTGTATACCATATACTTTATACATCAGTTTTTTAAGTTTATTTACTCGTAGAGAGAGACAGAGAGACAGAGACAATGTGACTTGGGGAGAGAATCCCAAGACAAGGAGAGAGAATCCCAAGCAGGTTCCACACTGTCAGCACAGAGCCTGATGTAGGGCTCAAACTTACCGATCATGAGATCATGACCTGAGCCAGAATCTAGAGTCTATGCTCAACCCTTAGGCATCTTTATCTTGTGTCTCTTTTCAGCTTTGCTGACCACTGATGTGCAAGAACAAATTCAATCATCTTTTATTTTTACTAACTTTGAGTAAGTTTTTGCTTTGGATTATTACTAAAGTATATTTTTTAAAGGAAATAAAACAGGTATATTTTATTTAAACCTTTCTTTGTTGATCTACAATATGTAATATATGGTATGTGACCACCTCCTTTTCTCTTGCTTTGGACCTTTCAAATGTCAAGGATGGACATGGACCATTATCCATTGCCATTGAGTTACCATCTTCCTATACTTACTGATGTGTCTGAAGATCTTTAGCCTTATGACCAAGAAAATTATTTTAAAGGTGGACTTTATGGTAGGTTGTCAGGGCAGTAAATGAATAGTTAACAGAATGAATATCTTTCACAAGGTCTTTTTAAGATCGACACATATTTCTTAACTCTTTTCAAGTCTGAGATTTAAAGCAAAATTTTTCAGTTTATGGGGCAATGGTTCTTTGTCTACAAAGGTGTTACAAGAGATGAAGGCATCAGAATATTTCTCACTGTCTCTGGGATGATATTATTCTTCTACCTTCTAAGGATGAAAACATTCAACAGCCATCAAGAAAGGGGACCCTTAGTCCAAACCTATGGATATACTAAAGTAGCCATAAACGTATACCTCTTCATGTTCTGATCCACTTCTGTTCTTCTTGTGCTCCATACCTATCTCAGGGAGGAAGTCTCATTCAAACTGCATTTTGAAAGCATCTTTGTCACTAAGACCCTTGTTCTCTCTCTTTTTTGTCTATTGCATTGAATTATATCTGTTCAATACAGGGTATTCAGGGTAGGAGGATGGAAGAAGCCCTGATCATTCCCCCCTTATGCTTCTGTAACATCTCTGTGGTTCTAGCCTCTAATGGATGGACAGACCCCCACACCACATTCCCAGCCCTATCTGGCAGCATTTGCCTCAGTTCTGATTCCTCGACTCAGATTTGAACACTGTTGCTAACTCTGTGTCTCCAATTGTATGAGGGTTTGCTGCTTCCCACTCTTGTGAATTCCTCACTTAGAATTATTAAACCTATTTATCAAACTACTCAATATAGGCTTTCATTTCCAGTCTAGATCCTGATGCATGTATTCAGATCCACTTATTTAATAGTTTCTGGTTCAGGAAGCAGAGACAATAATATGAATTGCTATATTTCCAAGTGCTAACAAATAATAACAGGAAATCATTTTAAGTTAATTGAATTAGGTTTTAAGTGGCTTTTAATCTGAAACTTGTTATGATAAATTTTATAGAAAACCAGACAAATTTCACTTCAGATGTTTGCTGAATAATAAATAGTAAACACAATAGAAAGAGCACCAATTAAACAAGGACATACTAAAAATAATTTCTCTGAGGAAGTTAATAATTCCTCTTGGAATGATACCCAAAACTAACAGTTTATCTGCAATTGTTGAAGGAAAACTATTGTAAATGGAAAATTTCCGGGAAAATTACTAGATTCATAATCTCTTCTCCCCTCTCTTTCTCTGAAATAATTACTATTATATAATTCAATAGAAATCTTAATCAAGGAAGATAAATTATAGTAAAGATGATGGTTATACTTTTTCCCTCTTTCTTGAGGTATTTATAACATGATTTATGTATTTAGTGTGGGTAAGAAGTTTCCAGGAAACACCAGTCAATACAATGTTTTCCTCTCAAATGCATAAAATTTCCATTTTTAAATTAGTGATGGACTTAACAACACAGAATGTACCTGAATCAGAGCAGAGTTTTGTCATTGAATCTGTTATTTCATGAGGAACTAAGTAGTAGATTTTGTAAACATAAACTGCCTCTCATTTGAAGATGAATGTAAGATTCTATCCTCTCAGTCTCAGGAGTAACCACACTACCTACTTTGGATACAATATGTGAGTGGGAATGACAGTTGAGCAAAATCTTAAAAAGCCACCTTTATTGTTACATGCCATGGAGAATTTAGAATTATTTGTGCAGCATACCCTAAGTCATCCTGATTGATATAATAATTCACACAAAACAATTGAATATGAGTCAGAAAACAAGCTTAAATCAGACCCTAAGTTTACTCAATGGAAATCAAAAATTTACTTGGCTTTCCTATCTCAAATGCAGTAGAGCTGGTTTTTAGGGCTGATTATCTCTGCAGTTCTTCCATTTCTTCTTCTTTCTAAAAGATGTTTATTTATTTATTCTGAAGGGTAGGGAAGAACAGAGAAAGGGAGAAAGATAATCCCAAGTAGGCTCCACCCTGTCAGGTAGAGGCCAATATGGGGCTCGAACTCACGAACCTAGTGAGATCATGAACTGAGCAGAAACCAACAGTCTGATGCTTAACGGACTGAGCCCCCCCAAGTGCTCCTGAAGTTCTTTCATTTCTGAACTCAAGTGACTTTATTCCTACTTAGAATCCATAAAGAGGCTTATTATGCATAAAATTAAGGAAAATTTTCCCCATATCTCTTCTTAAGAAATTATCTTTTTAAAGGTATAATTTACTAAAAGTAGTAGTAGTAGTAGTAGTAGTAGTAGTAGTAGTAATATTGACATTATTTAGATTTTAAGTTTGTCTTTATGAAAAGCCCCAATCATAATAGTTTATGATCAGTAACTTAAAATTTTTTCTCTTTTGGCCCAACATATATTTCAGAGGGCATGTTTTGATTTGGTAAGAAAGTTGTTTAGAAAGTGTGCATTTTATAAAATAACTTCAGATATATATGCCTATAATGTACCTTATTCAGCACTATTGTTTCTAAAATTTATATGAATTCTATATTAAATAAGGTTTATATATGTTTAAATAAAACAAGTACCACACTCTATACATAGTTAATATGGAGCCAGACTATAATTTCTATGGTGTTGGTCTTCTTTTGCAATTCATGATGTACAGTAGGTGCTCATTAAAAACATGTTGATGAAACACATTGTGAAGACTTGAGGACTTTATGAAATAAAAATAATCATCTCTGATTTTGTACATAATTATGTTCCTTTGAGCCTACTAAAATCCAAATATTATATTATTTCAGGGATAATGAGCTAAAATGACATCTTTGCCCTGTTAGCATTGATTATTCATTCATTCATATATTTATTCATTCACTTAACACATATTTTTGAGCCTTCTATTGCTAGACAATTCATTAAGCACTGTGGGTAGAAAAAAAATAATAAAAATTGGAAAACAGAGTTACATTTCAAAAGGATTCATCAAAACTTATGAGGTGTTATATTATTTAGAAAATGATTATTTTTTATGAAAAGAATTATACAACCAAAATACTGATAGTTACATATATTTGTTTTGACCGGCCTTTCTTTAAAAAAATTTTTTTAAAGTTTACTTATTTTTGAGACAGAGTGAGACAGAACGTGAGCAGGGGAGGGACAGAAAAAGAGAGAGGAAACACAAAATCTGAAGCAGGCCCCTGGCTCTGAGCTGTCAGCACAGAGCCTAACATGGGGCTCATACCCATGAACCATGAGATCATGATCTGAGCTGAAGTCAAACACTTAATGGACTGAGGCACCCAGGCACCCCTGATCTGCTCTTCTTAATGTTGCTTCACATGAAATGATTAAGTGATCTCAAACTCTGTATAGGAATTATTTAATTAAAATGTTGTGTTGCTGTTCAAGGAATAAGGCATCATTTCTTTCATTACTAGCATATAATTTCTACAATCACCATAATGTGAACCCTTACAATGCCTTTTCTTGCATCCCAAGACTCAAGATCATATTAATTTACATGAAATTTCATCTTTCTTGCTGGTGGAGAAAGAATGTAGGTCATGTGCAAAACACATAAAACATAATCAATTAGGTTGACTTGTTACCTCTTTTGCATGCCAACTTTATCTTCTATTTCCACCTAAAAGAAATATTTTCCTTTCTATTTGAAATTGCCTATATTTTCCAAACACGATATTACATTTAGTTGAAACAACTTTGTGATTTTCCATCTTTCCTACTCTATTAATCTTCTATAGAAAGACATACTTCTTGGTTATTCTTATGTACGCAGAAAACAAAGCAATGCTAGGTGGTAGATACTCAAATATTAGTCTCATAGAAAATGAACAACTCAAAAATATTTTAAGCAAAATACCATGTTTTGATAATTCTTAAAATGAATAGTTTCCATTTCTATACTCCTAGTAGGAATCTACATTCCCTGATGTCTCCTAAAAAATTCCCACCTTATTACCTCAAATATAGCATGGGACAATTACAGGTCCCTTCTCTCATGAATTGAACTTCTGTGTATATTCATTATTCTTATTCATGATACTCTCACCATCTTGGTTGTTTTAATCAAATGGTGTGGGTTTTCCGGGGTTTCTCAATCTTTTTCTCTTAAATAAGTTGAATATATATGTTAAACAATGTGGTTCTTTTAAAAAATTTTTTAAATGTTTTATTTATTTCTAAGAGAGAGAGAGGCAGTGTGAGCAGGGGAGGGTCAGAGAGAGAGGGAGGTACAGAATCTGAAGCAGGCTCCAGGCTCTGAGCTAGCTGTCAGCCCAGAGCCCAAAGGGGAGCTCGAACCCATGAACCGTGAGATCATGACCTGAGCCAAAGTCATGATGCTCAGATGCTCAACTGACTGAGCCACCCAGGCACCCCTAAACAGTGTGGTTCTTAATTCTATAATTTCTTGTCCTACACATAGTTACTGGTTTAAAAAACTTTCTTTTCATCTCTGACTTGGATTTTTGAAATAGTCTTCAGAATGGTTTCTTTGTTGCCACATTTCTTCAATTTTTGTTAATACAATGACATGAGTTTTCCCTTAAGACATAAAAACAATTATATTACTCTTTTGCACTAAACCTGTCATTTACTCTTCATTGTTTATAGAATAGAGGACAAATAACTTTGCCAATATATGACTTTTACTTCCAACAATATCTCCAATCTCATAGAATACCATCCATTCACCTAGTGTTTCAGACATCACTACTGTTCAAGTTTCCTGAAAGGTTTATGCTATCACATGACTACATACTGTGAATTTTTTTCTGCAGTTGTGCTGCTATTAAAGAGCACATATACCTTTATTATAATACTCATCTTGAATATTTGTTTCTACTTCTATCTTCCAAAGGAGACTGAGCTTGTTGAATACAGGGACTCTATATTATTCCTTTTTTTAAAAATCCCTGATAACTTAAATAGGGTCTGATAGGTGTTAGGCACAAAAGTATTGAATGACTGAATGGATATCTATATTTATTTATATCAATATCTTTTACTTATATATACATAGCATTTATATATTCATATCTAATATACTTAACTAATTGGGTGATGGATTGTTATGTTTCTGTGTAATTATATTACCTTAAATTTTTTTAACGGTAAGCAAAAACTATTTCCTCAAAGGGCAGAAAAATGAGTTTTCAAACATAGTCTACTAGAGCATTGAGTAAAAGGTATGTTTCAAAAGACAATAACTAAGTTATACAAAGTAGTTAGCCAATCATTTCTTATGAGATTTAAAATGACTTGCAGGAGTAACTGCTCAAAGAATGGTGGGAAAATAATTTTTCTGTGGTTCTCTCTACTTCTGACACTGTGAATTTTCTCATCTCTAATGAAATCCTCTGCACAGACTGCACTTAATACCATGCATTTGCATATTGATTGGTAATGACATCAAATACACCAAACCCTTTACAGAATACATATTTGAATAACTATCTACAATAAAAGAGGTCATCAATATGTAACCTTATTAAGGCACTTTTGATTTCATTAATAACTGATTAGATTTCATCAACCTTTCCCACAAGATCTTCTAATGTACCTACACATGTGGTAAGTTACTCCCATGCATTTTTATTTCTCTTGGTTATTACTGCTCTAGAAAAGGGATGAAAAGACATACAGAGTTAAGAAATACTGGTGAACTCCATTTGTCAGTTCTATTTTTTGTACTTAATCACAGTTGAAACAGTTGGAAATAAAAAAGTTCTATGCAGTCAATATCAACTTATCTTGCAAAAAATGTTTTTCTTATTTATTGTCTTTGTCTTTTTAAATATTACGGTTTTGAAATGGTTTTCAGCAAATAGCAATGTAAACTAGAAGTTCTTATACAGAGATCATGGACCATAAGGGTTTCTTGAGCCAGTTAAATTATCAGGACAATTTTATGTACATATGAAGAAATGATTAATATCATTTTAAATATTCAAATGAATTTAAATATTCAAGTTAAGCTATGACTTGAAGCTTAACAACCACTGATTTATGTTAATAAATGTTACACAATTAACTATTTTTTTGACTGTACAGTGTTTCAACTTTTTTAAAGGTTTATTTATTTTTGAGAGACAGAGTGGGAGCAGGAGAGGGGCAAAGAGAAGAGACATAGAATGTGAAGCAGGCTCCAGGCTCTCAGCTGTCAGCACAGACTCTGATGTGAGATTCTAACCCACAAACCGTGAAATCATGACCTAAGCTGAAATCTGACACTCAACTGACTGAGCCACCCAGGTGCCCCTAAAATTTCAACTTTCAACTTTAGTAGAATTCAGTGGTTTTTCAATTGCCTTATGGGGCTGTGGGTATACTATTTAAATATCCTTTACCTCACTTACAGACTTTTATGTATTCTCTACTTGAGAAGAAATCACTACTAAGGAAACTTGGGGATGAGATTATAGGTGACTAGAAATGACAGAATTTGTCATTGAAAAGCATTTTCTATTGGTCATGCATTGATGTAAATACTTTATATGTGCCATATCATTTTATTGTCAAGATAACATCTGACACTAAAGTGGTAAGGATAGGTTGTACTCAGTAATACTATTGCCATGTGGAAAGGAGTCTAGTGTGTACTGAATTCAATTTTGCTGAAACCAAAGGCTGGAGAAGATTTAAAAGCTGGGGTATGCTAAGGGAGTTAGTTCAGGTGAATAGGCTACCTGGATTTGGGAATTGGAGTTTATCCAGAGGAGAACTAAACTGACTATTTATCAGTCTATTATCTTCTGGAAAGCAGTGGTGCAAGTTAAAACAAGGCTTCCCTGGGAGTCAGGCCCATGTCCTCCCACAGGGACTGGAAGGGAGAGAGTTCTTTCTCTGAATGTTTGCATTTCAAAGAGATACTGAGCTTGTAGTTTTACATCTCAAGTGGCTGAGAAAGACTGTGTAACTCCAAGCTTTCTAAAGTAATTACTCCACGAGAGGTCCCAGAGCCTAGCTGCCTGTCACCCGTATTAGCTGGAACAATCAGTAAATGCTTCTGGCAGCCTTAAGTTTTCTCAGGCACACATTTTAAAGAGAGGCTAGGTCATCTTAGGGGCATGGACTTAAGCCACTCGAAGCCATGCTAGAGCTTGGTCATCTCTTGGTGCAGACGTTTGGACTGAGTTGTTATGTGCCAAGAACTTTGATAATCTCAATTCACACAACTCTGGAGAGCTAAAGCCAAGAGAATATTTTCCCTGAGGCTCTGCTGTTAGAAATGCTGAAAATTGTCAAGTGGAAATTCAAATCTAGGTATGTCCAATCCTACAAACTGTGCATTCTTTCTGCTCTACCCATTGCCTCTGTTTAGAGTTAAAATCAAGGTTTTCCTCCAAATGTAGGATTGCAACAAAGAGCTTTGGAGTAGTTTTACTGTAAAATAGAGGTCTAATGCACACAAGCATATTTTCAAAATAATAAGAACTGAACACCCAAGTATTCATCATATACTTTAAGAAATAGTGTTTTATTTATGTTTTTAATGTTTTATTTATTTTTGAGAGAGAGAGAGAGAGAGGCAGCTTGAGCAGGGGAGGGTCAGAGAGAGGGAGATACAGAATCTGAAACAGGCTCCAGGCTCTGAGCTAGCTGTGAGCACAGAGCCAGACGCAAGGCTCGAACCACAGCCCCATCCTATAAACCATATATTTTTTAAGGATTTGCATAAATTGTATCTTATGTACATAGAGATCTGTGATTGTTTCTGTTGTTCAACATTAGGGTTTTTTTAGTCTTATGTATTTTTTTTACTTTTAATTATAGATCATTATTTATTTAATGTTTATTTTGAGAGAGAATGCAGGCTTGTGCATGTGCAAGTGTGGGGACGGGAGGGGAAGGCAAAGAGAGAGAGAAAGAATCCCAATCAGGCTTCATGCACAAGGCAGAGCCTGACACAGAGATTGATCTCAGGACCATACAATCATGACTTGAGCCAATATCAAGAGTCAGACATTTAACTGACTGAGCCATCCAGGTGCCCCTTAGATTGTTCATTTTTTATTGCACACAATATTTATCTATTATCTTACTGATGAATATTTGTGGTATTTTCTGGCAATTTCTGTTACAGAGCTGCTATAAATATTATTTGATATTTCTTGGTAAACATGTATAAGATTATCTCTAGAATATACAACTATAGTTATCATTTCTGAATTTTAAGAAGTACATATCTTCAATCTCAGTAAGTAAACGAACACACAGTAAGTGTCATGAACTTTTGCTTTAGCTGTCGATGAGAATTTCCAAAGCACTATAACCTCTATAACACTAGATATTATCAGGTTATTTGTATTTTTTATTAAACCAGTAAAATAGCACAATGATACTTCTGTGTGAAGTAGTGAACTGACTTGCAATTTCCTGAATAAGCCTTGAGCATCTTCTCACACTTATGTGTTATTCTATGAAACACCTACCCATGTCTTAAGCTCTTTTCTTTCTAATGGGGTATTTGTCTTTTTCTAACTAACTTTTAGGATTTTGTTTTTATATTCTGTAGACTAATGCTTGGATTAACATGTGTTGCAATCAAATTCTGTTTTGGTCTTTTCTTTTTCATTTTATAGTACCTTTTGGTTAATAGAAAACTCTAATTTCAAGGTAGTTGAATCTGTTAATCTTTCCTGCAAGTTTTGAATGAACTGAGTCTTGTTTTTGAAACCTTCATCACATCAAGTCATACAGCTTTTTAAAAATTACTTTTGCATTTCAAATTTAAATTTAAAATCCATGTAAAATTGACATTTTACAACTTGAAGTTAGCTTTCTTTTCTATGTACAGAAATAGTAATTTCAGTACCAATTAATGAATGGCTCATCTTTTACAAATTATTTTGTAAGACTTAGTGACAATATTACCTAACTATTATAAATAAAACAATACTGTTACTTCTGTCTATTCATCCCTTTCTGGATCATTTGATAAGTGGTATAGCCATTTTTCCATGTTGTTATTAAAGAGTTATTGACTATTCTTGAATTTTATATCCCAAAAGAGTTTTAGGGTCAGTTTGTCAGAACGGGGTCATTTTTGCCTTGTATTCTGAACAGAGGGCTTTGTGTTTATTTTGGCCATGGTGAGTCATTTTGCTTCCCACTCATTTTTCTTTCCCGTAAAATTGCACATACACTTCACATACTTCATAGGACTTATGTGATAATTAAGTAAAGTAATATATGTGAAAACCCAATGTATATAGCTTATAAAGCACTATGAATCTTGCTGCTGAAAGAATAGTATATTTATTTTCAATTTGTGAGTTATAAGTGTACATATTTATCATACTCCCAACCTTATCCCACTGTGCTCAACCTGAAATACAATGATCACTTTTTTAATATCAATGGAAAGAAGCATACTGGAGTTCATTTGTGCCTGTACAAATTTGATATAATTTTCTCTATTTGTTTAATAAAAATCTATCCCTGGGGCACCTGGGTGGCTCATTAGGTTGAGTGTCTGACTTCAGCTCAGGTTATGATCTCTAAGTTTGTGAGTTTGAGCCCTGTGTTGGGCTCTGTGCTGACAGCTCAGAGCCTGGAGCCTGCTTCAGATTCTGTGTCTCCCTCTCTCTCTGCCCCTTCCCCACTCACATTTTGTCTCCCTGTCTATCTCAGACATAAGTGGTAATCTACATAAGTGGTAAACATTACAGTTTCTGTGTATAACAGGGAAAAAATGAAAAATGATTGAAGTGCTAAAAGAATCTCCTGAGACCATGGGACTACCAAATAATTAGATACTCATCTATAAAACCATTCATATGTTATGAGTATTAGGATTTGTTGCATTTTGATTTAGATATTGCATTTTGCTCCTTCATTAGAGGTTAACTGGTCACTATGAACGATCCTTTGGCTTAAAGGAATTATGCTTTTATTTATTACTTAAAACACCAAATGTACAAATCAATAAATATTTTCTATTTAATATAAGAATATATGAATTGGAGAAGAGGTAAAAAAGAGTATAAAAAGTGTAAATTTCCCAATCTTGTGTAACAGAGATTCAATCAATATTGTCTAAAATTAGGGGCGCCTGGGTGGCTTAGTCGGTTAAGCGTCCGACTTTCGCTTAGGTCATGATCTCGCGGTTCGTGGGTTCGAGCCCCGCGTCGGGCTCTGTGCTGACTGCCAGCTCGGAGCCTGGAGCCTGTTTCAGTCTGTGACTCCCTCTCTCTCTGACCCTCCCCTGCTCACGCTCTCTCTCTCTCTCTCTCAGAAATAAAAAAAAAAAATATTGTCTAAAATTAAAATATGGATTTTTAAGAATGACTTCAACCTAATGTTTTTTTAATAATCATTTATACTCATTTTATAGTCATTGCTACTTAAACTAAAGGAACTAGGAAATAATATTTTTTTATGGTAAAGACTGAAAACTTGAATTTTTAAAGATTTTGTTTCTTATTTTCAAATTTAATAAAATATACACTTTTAAACAGAGCACAAATTTAATTATCTGAAATTAATAATGTCTAGGTATAAAGAGTATATCATACACGTTTAGCAATAACAATAACATAACAATAACATAAATTTTTCTTAAAGTCATGGAATTCTGCTAGAGAGAGAATAAGAGAAACAAGATTATTTTGATATACTTTTCTAAGCCTTTTTGGAAAACCCCATGCTCAAATGTAGCTTAATTACACTGTGACTACTTTTTCTAATTACTTTGGCTGCTAAGTGTCTAATGACCTAAAACATGTATAGCACAGTGCTTTGGATGGATTGAGTAAAGGACTAAATGAATATTTAATACTATTATTAGCTATAGGTCACAGTATAACTTCTAGTTAAAGATTTTTTTTTTGTAAATACCCAGAAAAGCCAAGACAAAAATAAGGATAGCTTATTAAGAAAATAACTCAACTTTCTTCCGATTTAGTGACTCAATATCCTTGTAAGTAAAGAAAAAGTATTCAAGAATATAAATCATAAGTGGAAGCTAATATGTTTTAAATTGAGGTATAGTTGACACAATGCTGCATTCATTTCCGGTGTACCACATAGTGATTCAACAATTTTGTATGTTATGCTGTGCACACCACAAGTATAGTTACCCTTTGTAACCGTACATGGCTATTACAACATCCCTAACTATATTGCCTGTGCTGCAACTTTCATCCCTTTGACTTACTCATTCCATAACTGGAAGCCTGTATCTTCCACTCTCCTACCCCCATTTTGCTCATTTCCCTTACCCCCCACTCCACCTGTCTGGCAACCATCAGTTTGGTCTCTGTATTTATGCATCTTTTTCTTCTTTTCTTGATTGTTTATTCATTTGTTTTGTTTTTTTAAATTCCACATATAAGTGAAATCATTTGGCATTTGTCTTTGACTGGTGAATTATTTTACTTGGCATAATACCTGTAGGTCCATCCATGTTGTTGAAAATGGCAAGATCTTATCTTTCTTTTTATGGCTGAGTTGTGTACGTGTGTGTGTGTGCATATTTCTTCTTTATCCAGTCATCTATCAATGGATACTTGGGTTGCTTCCATATCTTGGCTATTGTAAATAATGCTGCAATAAATATAAGGGTTCATATATCTTTTCAAGTTAGAATATTTATTTCCTTTAGGTAAGTAGAGGAATTACTGGATCATATGGTATTTCTATTTTTAACTTTTTGATGAACCTACATGCTGTTTTCCATAGTGGGTGTTTTGATTTGTATTCCTAATAACGGTGCACAAGGGTTCTCTTTCTCTATCTTTGCTGACACTTGTTATTTCTTGTATTGTTGTTGTTGCTGTTGTTGTTGTGTTAGCCATTTTGATAGGCGCAAAGTGATATCTCACATTGTGATTTTGTTTCGCATTTCCCAGATGATGAATGATGTTGAACATCTTTTCATGTGTCTGTTGGCAATCTGGATGTTTTCTTTGGGAATATGTCTATTTTGGTCCTCTGCCCATTTTTAATTAGATATTTTGTGTGTGTGTGTTGAGTTGTATAAGTTCTTTGTATATTTTAGATATTAACCCCTTATTGACTATACCGTTGCAAATATCTTCTCAAATATTACTCAGTAGGTTGTCTTGCTGTTTTGTTGATGGTTTCCTTCACTGTGCAAAAGTTTTTAAAGGTGTGGTCCCAATTGTTTAATTTTGCTTTTGTTTTCCTCACCTGAGGAAACATATCAAGAAAAATCTTACTAAGGCTGATGTTGAAGAAATTACTGTCTATATTTTACTCTAAGAGTTTTATGGTTTCAGATATCACATTTAGGTCTTTAATCCATTTTGAGTTCATTTTATACATGGTATAAGAAAGTGGTCCAGTTTCATTCTTTCACACATAGCTGTCCAATTTTCCCACAACCATTTATTGAAAAGATTATCTTTTCTTTATTGTATATTCTTGCCTCCTTTGTCATAGGTTAACTGACCATAAAAGTATGGGTTTATTTCTAGGCTATGTGTCCTGTTTCATGGACTTATCTGCCTGTTTTGTGCCAATACCATGCTGTTTTGATTACTACAGCTTTGTAGTATATCTTGAAGTATGGAATTCTGATACCTCCAGCTTTGTTCTTCTTTCTCAAAATTGTTTTTGCTATTTGATGCCTTTTGTGGTTCCATACAAATTTTAGTATTATTTGATCTATTTATGTGAAAGATATTATTGGTATTTAATAGGAATACTTTTCTACATTTAATCTATAGATTGTTTTGGGTAATATGGACATTTTAATAGTATTTGTTATTTCAATCCATGAGCATGGATTATATCTCCATTTGTTTGAATCCTCTTCAATTTCTTATTCCAGTGTTTTATAGTTTTCAGAGTACAGTCCTTTACCTTCTTAGTTAAGTTTATTCCTAAGCATTTTATTATTTTTTTGGTCCAGTTGTAAACAGAATTGTTTTTTTAACTTTCTCTTTATACTTCTTCAATACAAATGATTTCTGTGTATTAAATTTGTATCTTGAAAATTAATTGAATTCATTTATTACTTCTAAGAGTTTTTTATGGAGTCTTAAGGTTTTCTATGTATACTGAGAGAAACTAAATTTGAATATATGGATCTCTACGATTTTTTTCCTGGAATAATTGGAAAGAAAATTTAAAATTTCATGGGTGGAAAAAAAATGAACTTCGTTGGTGGTAGGATATTTAACTTGTATCAACCAGAAATTTTATATTTCTTTAAATCATATATTTTTTCTGGCTTTTACTCTGTCTCCTTTCCATGAAAATGAACTCAAGATATGTCTTACAGTAAAAACAACTGACAGAATCCTACAATGCTTATTCTTGTTTTAATAAACTTTATTGAGTTATACTTCACTCACAACAAAGTGCAACCATTTCTTTAGTTCCATGAGTTTTGACAAAGGGATACAGTTGGGTACCAACATCACAACCAAAACAAACAATACTACCATCATCCCTTTCCCAATCAACCCCTTACATCTACCTCAGCCCATTATTCTGCCTTATACAACTACAGATTTGATTTGATGTTTCTAAAATTTCTTATAAATTGAATCAGTTGGTACTCTTGAGACTGACACCTTTTATTCTGCATGTTTTATGTGATTTATCCATGTTTTTGTACATGTCAGCTGCCCTTTATACTACTGATTCCACTATACAGAATCATACCACATGTACCACATACCATCCCATACAGAGGGCCTAGTTTCTTCGACCTGGTGATGGATATTTGGGTTGTTTGTATTTTTTGGCTATTACAAAGAAAGCAACTTTGTCCTTTTTGTGTGTACATCGTTGTGACCACATGTATTTTCACTTCTTTTGGGTAAATACCTAAGAGTGAGATTGGTGGATTATATGTTAAATGAATGTTTGAGTTTTTTGGAAATAAACTGAGCTCAGTCCTCTTCCCTCTTTTCCCCAGCCCTTCTCTCCTCCCTCCCCTTCTTTCTTTTCTCTTTGCAACATCAGAATACATCATGGAGGTTAACATTGCAAGCCAGAAAGAAAGCCTTTCCCCAAACCTGACCGTCCTGGCATCAGTTTCCAGCACTCACGAGCTTTTGTGAGTCACACTTAAAACAAAGAAATAGATTAGCTGCCAAATTGACAGCAATCCTTGTTGTAGGTGTTCCACATTCTCACAAATATGAGCTATTGTCAGTCATTAATTTCACACATTCCACTGATATATTGTGGACATTTCAGCATAGGCTTAGTTTGAATTTCCCTAATTGTGGTCACCTTCTTTTCCTGTACTTTTTGGTCATTATTTAACTTTCTTTGATATATATATATCTGTTTAAATATTCTCTGTTTTCTTATTCACTTGTAAGAAACCTTTATTTACTCTGGATATATGTCTTCTGACAGTGGATTTTCTCCCAATTTGTAGATTACCTTTTCATTTTCTTAAAGATTACTTTTTATTAGACATTAATTTTATCAAGATTTAATATTCTGGCTTATGATATTTGTGTGCTAAGACAACTTTGCTCATTCTCATATTGTAAAGATTAATCGTGTTACCTCTCAAATAGTTTAATTTTTTGCTTTTATATTTAGATTTATAATTCTATTGACTTAATTTCATGTATGGCATGAAATAAACATCAAGAGTAATTATTTTCCTTGTGTATAGTAAGTTGTTGTAGAAAATTTTTCCTACTGAATTTGCTTGACACCCAGGTTGAAAATCATTTAAGCTTATAGGCTATCTGTTTCTGAATTCTTTATTCTATTCCATAGATCTATGTTTTTCTTATGTCAATACATCCTTGTCATTATTACCAAAGGCCTAAGATAAATCTATCATCAGTATTGGAAATTCTTTTACTTTTATTGTTGTTTCCAAAATTATTTTAAATATTTTAATTTATTTGCAACTCAGTATATTTTGGAATTGCCTTGACGTTAAACAAAAATTCCAGTTGGGATATTCACTGAGATTGCAATAAGTCTGCAGGTGTCAAATTTGAAAAGTTGACAGTTGACATCTTGATAATGTCTTGTGCATAAATGTCATCCTCCCATTTATTTACGTTTCTTTAATTTCCCTCAGTAATGTTGAATAGTTCCCCATACATGGGCTTTATGTGTATTTTGTTTAATTTATCACTGTTTTGAATGTTAATTTAAGAAGTATAAGCAACTGCAAAGCAATCATTTTTGGTATATAGAAACACATAGATTTAGTTTATAGTGGTTTTGTTACAATTTGCCAATGTAACTTATTAATGCTAACAGCATTTTTCATAGATTATCTAGGATTTCCTATAAATACAATCACATTTTTGTGTGAAAGGTTCATTTCTTTTTCACTATGTATAATTTTATGTCTTTAATTATATTATGGCTTAGGTCAAATTTTCCATTGCAATATATAATTGAAATGCTTATTCCAAATCTTAAAAAGTATTTAGAATTTTGCCATTAATTAGAATAGCCACAGTAGGTTTATTATAGAAGCTCCTGTCAGGTTGAGGAATTTGCTTTCTGTTAGTAGTCTGCTGGGTTTTTTGTTTGTTTGCTTGTTTGTTTATCTTTATGCTGAGTTTTGTCATGTATTTCTTTTCTGCATCTATTGAGATCATCACATTTTTCTTTTATTCTATTACTATGGTAGGTTAAATTGATTGATTTAAAAATTGTTAAAGCAACCTTGAATTTATGTCATAAATCCTACTGATTAATGATGTATTATTTTAGGTGTTGCTGATTTGGATTTAAATTATTTTGTTTAAAATTTTGTTGATATTTATGTAAGATACCATTTACAGTTTTTTTTTTCTTGTAATGTCTTTATCTAGTTGTTGGTACAAATACACTGGCCACAAATATATGAGTTAAAAATAAATCTTTTTTTCTATATTATTTAAAAGAGTTTATTTGAGGATGGTGTTATGTTTTCCTTAAAGATTTGAGAGAATTTAATGATAAAACCATGAAGGCATGAAGTATACTTTAAATGAAAATTATATATATGTATATATATACATAATTTATTTGTTGTAAAACAAATAAAATATGTGTTTTATTATTTTGTTACTCAGCTTTGGTGTCTTTCAAATAATTTATAATTATTAATTTATTTTAAATTGTATTTAATGTAAAATTATTTATAATTGTTATATCCTTAACTTAAAACAATCTGCCTTTAAATAACATTATACCACTTAATGTATAATATAGGATTCTTACATCACTAAATTTTCATTTTATTCTCCAGTCCATTGTGCTATGGTTGTCAACATTTTACTTCTACATATGTTACAAATCCCACAATACATTGCCATTATTTTTATTTAAAATACTTGCCTTGTAAATAAGTTGTTTTTTCAACAGACATATAATTGACATGTAATGTTATATTAGTTTCAGGTGTACAAAATGTTGAGTCAACAATTTTGTGCATTATCTAGTGCTCCCCACAGTAAGTATAATCACTAACTTTCACCATACAATATTCTATAACAATCTTATTGACTATATTCCTTATGTTGTGCTTTTCATCTCAGTGTCTTATTTATTTTATAACCAGAAATTTGTACCTGTCAGTTCAGTAAGAAAAAAACATTTTATTTATTTATTTTTTTACAAATACTTTATTGTCAAGTTAGTTTCCATATAACACACAGTGCTCATCATCACAAGTGCCCTCCTCCATGCACATCACCTCCCCCTGCCCACCACACCCATCAGTCCTCAGTTTGTTCTCAGCATTCAAGAGTCTCATGGTTTTCCTCTCTCCCTCTCCCCAACTATTTCCCCCCTTCTTCTCCCCCACGGTCCTCCATAAGTTCCTCCTAATCCTCCTATACGTGCAAACATAAGGTATTTGTCCTTCTCAACCTGACTTATTTCGCTCAGCATAACACCCTCAAGGTCCATCCATGTTGCAACACATGGCCAGATTTCATTGTTTCTCATTGCCATGTAGTATTCCATTGTATAGAAAACCACATCTTCTTGATCCATTCATCAGTGGATGGACACTTAGGCTCTTTCTATGTTTTAGCTACTGTGGAGAGTGCTACTATGAACATTGGGGTACATGTGCTCCTATGCATCAGCACTCCTATATCCCTTAGGTAAATCCCTAGCAGTGCTATTGCTGGGTCATAGAGGAGTTCTATTGTTAATTTTTTGAGGAACCTCCACACTGTTTTCCAGAGGAGCTGTGACAGTTTACATTCCCACCAACAGTGTAGGAGGGGGCCCATTTCTCCACAACCTCACCAGCATCTAGAGTTCTCTGATTTGCTCATTTTAGCCACTCTGACTGGCGTGAAGTGGTATCTCAGTGTGGTTTTGATTTGTATTTCCCTGATGAGGAGGGATGCTGAGCATCGTTTCATGTGTCTGTTGACCATCCAGATGTCCTCTTTGGAGAAGTGTCTGTTCATATCTTCTGCCCATTTCTTCACTGGGTTGTTTGTTTTTCAGGTGTGGAGTTTGGTGAGTTCTTTATAGATTTTGGATATTAACCCTTTATCTGATATGTCATTTGCAACTATCTTTTCCCATTCTGTTGGTTGCCTATTAGTTTTGTGGATTGTTTCCTTTGCCGTGCAGAAGCTTTTCATCTTGATGAGGCCCCAATAGTTTATTTTTGCTCTTGATTCCCTTGCTTTTGAGGATGTGTCAAGTAAGAAGTTGCTGCGGTGGAGGTCAAGGAGGTTGTTTCCTGCTTTCTCCTCTAGGGTTTTGATGGTTTCCTATCTCACGTTCAGGCCCTTTATCCATTTTGAGTTTATTTTTGTGTATGGTGTGAGAAAATTAAGGCATCTGGCCCAGGGCTCTTATTTGCTGGGAGATTTTTGATAACTGATTTGATTTCCTCACTTGTTATGGGTCTGTTCAGGTTTTCTATCTCTTTCGGTGTATATTTTGGTTTGAGTGTGTGTTTAGGAATTTGTCTATTTCTTCTAAGTTGTCCAATTTTGACATATAGTTTTTCATAATATTCTCTGATAATTGGTCATATTTCTGAGGGATTGGTTGTAATCAATCCATTTTCATTCATGATTTTGTCTATTTGAGTGCTCTCTCTTTTCTTTTTGAGAAGCCTGGCTAGAGATTTTCAATTTTGTTTATTTTTTCAAAAAACCAACTCTTGGTTTCATTGATCTGTTCAACTGTTTCCTTGGTGTATACATTGTTTATTTCTGCCCTGATTTTTACGATTTTTCTTCTTCTACTAGATTTGTGATGCTCTTGTTTCTCTCCCTGTATTTGCGTTAGGTGCGCTGTTAGATTTTGCACTTGCACTCTTTCTAATTTCTTTAAATAGGCATGGAGTGCAATGTACTTTCATCTAAGGACTGCTTTTGCCGCATCCCATAGAGTTTGGATTGTTGTATTCTCATTTTCATTTCTTACAATATATTTTTAAATTTCTTCTCTAATTACCCGATTGGCCCATTCCTTCTTTAGTAGGGTGTTCTTTAGCCTCATATTGTTGGGGGTTTTCCAGACTTCTTCCTGTGATTGATTTCGATTTTCATAGCATTGTGATCTGAAAGTGTGCATGGTATGATCTCAATTATTTTATATTTATTGAGGGATGCTTTATGTCCCAGTATGTGATCTATCTTGGAGAATGTGCCATGTGCACTTGAGAAGAAAGTGAATTCCATAGCTTCAGGATGTAGAGTTCTAAATATATCTGTCAAATCCATCTGGTCCAATGTGTCACTTAAGTCCATTGTGTCTTTATTGATTTTCTGTCTAGTTGATCTGTCCATTGCTGTAAGTAGAGTATTAAAGTCCCTTGCTATTAGCATGTTCTTATCGATAAGACTTTTTCTGTTTGTGATTAATGTTTTATGTATTTTGGTGCTTCCAAATTTGGTGCGTAGACATTTATAATGTTAGCTTTTCCTGATAGATAGAACCTGTAATTATTATATAATGCCCTTCTTCATCTCTTGTTACTGTCTTTACTTTAAAGTCCAGTTTGTCTGATATAAGTATAGATCCTCCACCTTTTTTTGACTTCCTGTAGTATGATAGATATTTCTCCATCCCGCTACTTTCAATCTGAGGGTGTACTCTTTTCTAAAATGAGTTTCTAATAGACATCAAAAAGATGAATTTTGTGTTTTTATGCATTCTGCTACCATATGTCTTTTGATTGGGGCATTTCGTTCATTTACATTCAGTGTTATTATTGAAATATATGGGTTTAGAGTCATTGTGTCATTTGTGGGATACATGCTTGTGGTGTGTCTCTAGCATCATGCGTTCCTTGCAGCATTTCCCTCAGAGAGTCAACCTCAGGATTTCTTACAGAGCTGGTTTAGTGGTGACAAATTCTTTCAATTTTTATTTGTTTGGAAAGACTTTTATCTCTTCTTCTTTTCTGAATGAAAAGCTTGCTGGATAGAGGATTCTTGGCTGCATATTTTTCTGTTCATCACATTGAAGATCTCCTGCCATTCATTTCTGGCCTGCCAAGTTTCAGTAGATAGGTCTGTCACCACTCTGATAAATTTCCCTTTGTATGTTAGGGTCTTTTTCTCCCTAGCTGCTTTCAAAATTCTCTCTTTGTCCTTATATTTTGCCATTTTCACTATGATATGTCGTGCAGAAGATCAATTCAAATTACGTCTGAGGGGAGGTCTCTGCGCCTCTTGAATTTCAACATTTACTTCCCTCCCCAGGTTGGGGAAGTTCTAGGCTAAAATTTGTTCCAGGAATCCTTCAGCACCTTTCCCTCTCTCTTCCTCTTCTGAGATTCCTATGATACAGATATTGTTCCGTTTGATTGTATCGCTGATCTCTCGAACTCTTCTTTCGTGTTCCTGTATCACTTTATCTCTCTTTTTCTCAGCTTCCTCTTTTTCTATAACTGTGTCTTCTAAATCACTTATTCTCCTTTCTGCCTCTTTAATCCGTGCATTGGATACCTGTAGTTTATTATGTATCTCATTTATCGCATTTTTAAATACATCATAACTATTTTTAAACTGCATGGTGTTTGTAGCCATAGCTTCTTTGATGTCCTCCATGCTTTTTTCAAGCCCAGCAATTAATTTTATGATTATTGTTCTAAATTCTTGTTCAGTTATGTTGCTTATATCTGTTTTGAGCAGTTCTTTAGCTGTCAATTCTTCCTGGAATTTCTTTGGAGGAGAGCTCTTTTGTTTCATCATTTTGGTTAGTTTTCTAATTCTTGTTAGTTTTAAAAGCTTGTTATGCTCTCTGCACCTGTGAGTGCTGCAAAAATATGGAACGCTTCACGTATTTGCGTGTCATCCTTGAGCAGGGACCATGCTAATCTTCTCTGTATTGTTCCAATTTTAGTATATGTGCTGCCGAAGCGACCACTAGAGTTCTCTATTTATTTTTAAAGATCTAAGATTACTTTTTTAATGCTTAAGTATTTCTTTTCTTTTCTTTTTTTTTTTTTTACTGTACATCTGCTGACAGTGGCTTAGTTGGTTAAGCGTCTGACTTCAGCTCAGGTCATGATACACAGTGTATGAGTTGGAGCCTCATATCAGGCTATGTGCTGACAGCTTGGAGGCTGGAGCTTGCCTCGGATTTTGTGTCTGACTTTCTCTCTGATCTTCCTCTGCTCACACTGTCCCTCTAAAAAATAAAAATAAACATTAATTTAGAAAAAAAAACTAGCTGAGTACCGAGCATTTATAACACCTTTGTATACTAACACTATCATCTATTTCATTTTCTTAAGTTTATTTATTTTATTTTTGAGGAGGCGGGATAGGGAGAGAAAGAGGGAAAGAGGATCCCAAGCTGGCTCCTCACTGTAGGCACAGAGCCTGAGGTGCGGCTGCATCTCAGAAACCATAAAATCATGACCTGAACCTAAATCAAGGGTCTGATGCTCAGGTGTGAGCCTCGGGTGCCCCTCATCTCTTTCATTTTTATTTATGCTTTTATAGTACAACTTTTCTCATGGTTGTGGGTAATATTTTCCTATTCTTCAAAAATGTATTATGTTTTTATTGGAAGCTGGCACTTAAAAATTTCATATTTTTTTACTGATTTTCTCTATTCTTTTAATATTCTATATTAGGTTTTGTGCCTGAATACATATAAGTTATTATTGAGTCAGTGTTTTCTTTGTTTATTTTTCTTTTCTTCCTCCCCTCCCCTTTTTTTTAACCTATCATTTTCAGGTTTGCTTTTTATGGTCATTTTTGAGAGGAGAGAGGGTAGATCGACAAGAGTTTTTAATCCAAGGGCTAGTTTAAGCCAGTTAGTAAGTATGCTGCTTCTGGGATAGATATCAAAAGACCCTTCCATTTATCATGGCCACTCCACTGTGTGGTGGGAATGTGAATGATTCCCTGCCATTTGTGTGTTTGGGGAGTATCTTAGGTTGCAGGAACCAATGATTTTCTTTCTTTTTTTCTTTTAAAAATATGTTTATTTTTGAGAGAGAGAAAGAGAGTGGCAGAGAGAGAGGGAGACACAGAATCTAAGGCAGGCTCCAGGCTCTGAGCTGTCAGCACAGAGTCCATTGTGGGGCTGAAACTCACAAGCCACAAGATCATGACCCAAGCCACAGTCAGAGGCTTAACAGACTGAGCCACCCAGGGGTCCCATCTTTCTTTGTAGTTCACTTTGGCTAGGATTTGTGGATTTTTACCATATCTGTGCATGCATTAGTATTCTGCCACAGATTTATGATGTCCCCTATGCAAGTTTCTGCCATTAATTTTTTCTCTGTGTAGCTTTACATCCCTGTTATCCCGCTCTGAGTGTTCTAGCTGTCCTTACTTTCCGCACTCAAATGTCTTTTACTTTGGCTTCCTCATTCCTCGGGTATAATTTGGTATTTCCTTCTGTAGAAGCTAGGGTGAAGGTAAGGCTCATTTTGTTTGTATTTGTCTCTTACATTCTCAGTCTTGTACTAGCTATTGTTCAAAACATGAATACAGTGTTTCATGTATATATTTCCAAATGTGTCCTTGTTATTCCCCCGCAGGGGCAGTGTGCTCTTTGTATTTTAGACTAGTGCCCAAAGATATGTCCAGATGAGAAATAGACACTGGGAAAAGGATCCCAGCTACTGGGCAACTGAACTTTTAAAGTGAATAATTAGAGAAGTACCAGGCTTTCTTTGCCTTATTGTCTTTATGAGTCCAGAATGCATAGCATGGCAGAGCCTGGGTTCCACTCCCTACCTACCCGCTGAGTTGGAAGGAACTTCTGTCTTCTACAGTCAGAGGGAAGCTGGAGATGTGCCGTTCCAGTTTATAATGTGGTAAGCCAGTGTGTGGACTGACCACATCAGCATTTATTCTGGTGATGCAATAGCTCTCCTCTGTTATGATCAAGGGCTCCAATGTAAGCATTGTGACTAACTGAGAGTTAATTGCCATAAGCACTTGGTTTTAGCTATTTTCCCTGGAGCTTTGAAAGAGACTAGCTTCTCATCCAAAAATAAAGTCTGTAGGGGATTAGCTTTGGACAAATGACCTTCCAATACATGAATTTTGTAATTTATTTAGAACTAGACTGAATTTCCAGAATCCTAATATAGGCTGTACCTATACCAGAGTATAAAAATATTCTAGTATTTAAGAATTACTATTGGGCCAATTATTTATTATACTGTGCTGTATAATTTCTAAAGAAATTTTATTTTGTCTGCTTCTGTGTTCCTATTTTATTATTGTTTATTGCTGCATAACATTTCAAACCCAAAATTAATAGCTTGAAACAACAAACATTTACTATCTAACAGCTTAGATAGTAAATGTCATAAATCCATTTATGACCGTCAAAACAGTCATAAATCCAAAAATACTTAGCTCAGTGGTTCTGGCTCAGTGATCTCTCAGGAGGCTGAAGTCAAACTATTGGCTGGAGCTTCAATCACTTGAGAGTTTCACTCAGGTGGTTTTAAGCAGCAGATTTCAACTTCTGATCACATGAGTTAGATCATGAAATGGTAGACATCTCACCTCTTCCTGTATCCTATTATAAATCCATGAATCTCATTCATAAGAGCTCTTCCCTCATGACCTAATTACCTCCCAAAACCATCACACTGGGGGTTAGTTTTCAACCTACGAATTTGGGGAGGAAATATTCTGTCTGTAGCATCCTATCCTGGACCCCCCAAAATTCAGTCCTTTTTGCATAGAAAGTTCATTCATTCCATCCCAATAGTCCCCAAAGTCTTAACTCATTCCAGTTTTAAGTTTAAAGTCTATGTCCAAAGTCTCATGTAAATCCTACATGAGTGAGACTCAAGGTATGAGTCATCCTGAGGCCATGAACCTGTGAAGCCAAACATGTTATATGCTTCCAAAATACAACAATGAGGGGTTCTTGGGTGGTTCAGTTGGTTAGGAGTCAGACTCTTGATTTTGGCTCAGGTCATGGTCTCACAGTCTGTGGGTTTGAGCCCAGCAGCTGGCTCTGCCCTGGCAGTGTGGTGTGTCCTGGGGGTTTTCTCTCTCTCACTCTCTATCTCTCTGTCCCTCCCTTGTTCTCTCTCTCAAAATAAATATATAAACTTAAACAAAAGTTAAAAACAAAATACAACAGTGGGACAGGCATAGGGTAGACATTCCCATTTCAAAAGGGAGACATAGGGAAGAGGAAAGGAAGGAAAGGTCCCAAGTAAGTCCAAAATCTAACGGAAAATTCTATTAGACCTTAAGTTTTAAGAATAATCTTCTGACTTCATGCTGTGTTTTGCAGGCCCAGTGGGGTAGCAAGTCACCCTGATGGCTCTGTGGGACATGGTACTGCAGCTCTACTGGAACCCCAGCCTTGGGGCAGTTTTCTGCCCAGGTCTATGGCTCTTCCAGGGTGTGGCTCCATCACTACCCTTTAAAACCTAGGCAGAGGTATTAGCCATGCCCCCCCAGGACCAGGCATTCTGAGCCTGTGATGGGAGTGGCAGTCCTGATGATCTCTGAATCACTTTTGAGGCATTGTTCTATTATCTTGAACAAAAGCTCCTGGCTTTTGTTTAGATGGATGAATCATACTAATCTCCTTATCAAATAGTCACATGGCCACACCTTTAGCATGCTCACATTTTGCAATATGGACAGGCTGAGAAGTTTCTAAATCTTTAAGTTTGCCTCCTTATTGCTTAGCAGTTCCATCTGTAAGTAATTTCCCTCTTCTCAAATTAAAAAAAAAATGTTTATTTATTTTTGAGAGAGAGAGGGAGAGCACTAGTGGGGTAGTGGCAGAGGGAGGGAGAGACACAGAATCCAAAGCAGGCTCCAGGCTCTGTGCTGTCAGCACAGAGCCTGACCCGCGGCTTGACCCCATGAACTGTAAGATCATGACTTGAGCTGAAGTCAAACACTTAGCCAACTAAGACACCCAGTCACCCTCTCTTGTCACATTTTAATATAATTAGTCAGAAAAAAAAACATCCAAACTACATCTTAATACTTTTCTTAGAAATTTCATATAAATACTGCATGCTTTTACTTATATGAAAGTGAAATAAGCATTTCACTTATTATTTTAGGTATCTAAAATAATCAGACTTATAGAAACAAAAATAGAATGGAAAAACAAAATGTGTTATATATACAGAATGGAATATTACTCAGCCATATAAAAGAATGAAATCTTACCATTTGACATGGTAGATAGTATTATGTTAAGCAAAATATGTCAGTCAGAGAAAGAAAAATACAGTATGATTTCACACATATATAGAATTTAAGAAACAAAACAAATAATCATTGGGTAAAAAAGAGAGAGGCAAACCAAATAAAACAGACTCTTAAGGATAGAGAACAAACTAATGGTTAGAGAGAGAGGAGGTGAGTTGGGGGACAGGTTAAATAAGTGATAGAGATTAAGGAGTGCACTTGTGATGAGCACTGAGTGTTGTATGGAAGTGTTCAGTCACTATATTGTACACCTGAAACTAATGTTACCCTGCATATGAACTGGAATTTAAATAAAAAACTTCAGAAAAAAGCATGGCTTTTGGGGGGAGCAAGGGGAAAGGTGAACTGGGGAGGTCCTGTTCAATGGGCATAGAGTTTGTCAGGAAAGATAGGATACTATATTGTGCTTATTGTTAACAGTGCATCAGGGTATATGCTTTTTTTACCACATTAAAAAAAAATATATTTCTAGGGGAGAGAGAGAGAGACAGCGTGAGCAGGGGAGGGTCAGAGAGAGAGGGAGATACAGACTCTGAAATAGGCTCCAGGCTCCAAGCTGGCAGTCAGCACAGAGCACGACGCGGGGCTCGAACCCAGAACCGCGAGATCATGACCTAAGCGAAAGTCGGACGCTTAACTGACTAAGCCACCCAGGCGCCCCTACCACATTTTTTAAAGAGAAAAAGTTGAGTACATTTAACAAGGTAATATGAGATGAGACTAGAATTCATCCATGTGATTTTTTATTTCAAAAAAAGTGTCCTTTTAATATAATTATTGTTGCTTCTTATGACATTGTGCCCAATACTAATTACTTATTACTATAATATAGTAAGTTTTCAAAATAAACATCATTATCTGCTCACAAGAATATCAATTAACCTATAAAGTAAGACTAAAGAAAATGTGGAGAAAATGATACCGTTTTATGCTAGCAGAGGTGTTAAAATGAAAACTAGCAATTAGACTCAATTTTAGTATTTTTAGTGTTTTGCCTTAAAATAATTGCCAAAGGCACATATTTGCTTAGGTGTAGCTTGGAAACTGAATATGCCTACCGTTCAGAAAATTATGTTAAGAAGCCAAACATTGGCTATTCCTTACCCATGCTACAAAGTTAGATAACTATACCGGGTATGGGAACATTGAAAAGGTTGAATTGAGTATTAGTGAGGATTTAAAAATATATTATGCTACTCGAACAATCTAAGTTTAATTAGATTATATGTTTCTACCATAGCAGCACAGATTATAACCAATAAGAAAATGATTTAAGATATGATTTTAGATCAAAGAAGCTCAAGAAAATAGTTATAGAATATAAACAACCAAAACAGTGACATTTTTTGTACTTACTTAGATCAAAAAGATTTATTATTTATTTTATACATAGTTTGTTTCATGTATGCATGCTATTTATATGTGTGTATTCATGTATGTGTGTATATATATCTCCTAATAACATTGCTATTTTTTCTTAAATGACTTTCTTATGAACAAACATTGAAGATGGAATACAAAGAGTAGAGTCAATAGCTACAGGGTGAAAAGATAAGATCCTGGATATTTAACTAAGTAACATAATTTAGATACTTAACTCTGGACTCTTTCTCATAGCTTTATTAGGTTAAGATAGAAAATGTAAATTTTTTTTTTTGTTACACCATTATACCATTTTAACATTGTATCATGAGAGTTTATAATAGTCTCTGGCATATAATAGGTTCTCAATAAAGATCATTTGAATAAATGAGTCAGACCTGTCTTAGGTCAGGCTGTCATAACAAAATACCAAAGACTGGGTGGCTTAAACAACAGAAACATCTTTCTCATCATTCTGGAGCCTGGAAATATGAGATTAAAGTGGCTGGGCTCTGGAGAGAAGCCTTTCCCTGGCTTGCAGAGAGCCACTTTCTTTCTTTTTTTTTTTTTTTAATGTTTTATTTATTTTTGAGAGAGAGATAGAGACAGCATGAGCAAGGGAGGGTCAGAGAGAGAGGGAGACACAAAATTCAAAGACAAGCTCCAGGCTCTGAGTAGAAAGAGCTACTTTCTCACTGTGTCCTCACATAAAATAGAGAAAAGGAGCTCATTTTTTCCTTTTCTCCTAGGGACATTAATCTCATTGTGGGGTCCCTATCTTCATAATTTCATCTAAACCCAACTGCTTCTCAAAGGCTCCATCTCTAAATACTGTCACAGTGGGGTTAAAGGTTTCAGCGTATGTATTTTGAGGGGACACCCAACATTCAGTCCGTAATACTCCATCTCTAGTCCTCCAAAATGCATGCCCTTTTCTCATTCACAATACATTTATTCCAACCCAACAGACTTAAAGCTCTTATCTCATTCCAGCATTAACTCCAAAGTCCAAACTCTAAAATTTCATCTAAATATGATCTACAGGAGGTGTGGGTGAGACTTGAGGTATGTATGATTCATGTAGTTGAAGTGCATTGTGGTTTGAATTTGAATTTGGCTTATGTTTGTTGTTATTTTATATGTCCCATTGCAAAGTGCCTGTCCAGGTTTTTGGTCCATTAATATTTTATTAATTTCTCTTAATTAATTAATAGTTAATAATAGTTAATTAATAGTTCTCTTATTAATTTTATAGAAATCTTTATGTTATATATGATTGCAATTTTCTTATTAATGTCTGACCAGTATTTCCCCCCAGGCTTTCATTTGCATTATTTTGTAATAATATTGTCTTTTGATAAACATAAATTTTTAATTTTAATAAGAATAAACTTATCAATTTTAAAAAATCAGTTAAAATAGCTTGCTGTATTTTGTGTCTTATTTTCAAAATCTCTGTTTATTCCAAAGGCATAAAATTTATTCTTCTTCCTTCTCTTTCTTTCTAAGAGCTTTTAATTTTATATTCTACAACTGAATATAGACATCAACGATCAAATTACCTTTTTCTGTAAACTTTAGGAAAAGGTCTAAACATAATGTTTTATTATGCATATCTAATTGCCTTGGCATCATTTACTGAGAAGTATTACCCTTTTCCCACTAAATCACAGTGGGGATTTTTTTGTTTTATTTTTATTTTTTTTAATCATATGGACTGGTTATGTGAGGGGGACTATTTCTCGGTTCTTTGGTATCGATCTATAATGTTTATCATTATACAACTATCATTATGCTATTTTATACTTTTTTAAAAAATTTTTAATGATTATTTATTTTTGAGAGAGAGAGAGACAGCGTGAGCAGGGGAGGGGCAGAGAGAGAGGGAGTCACAGACTGAAACAGGCTCCAAACTCTGAGCTGGCCGTCAGCACAGAGCCCGACGCGGGGCTCAAACTCATAAACCGTGAGATCATGACTTGAGCTAAACTCAAGAGTTGGATGCTTAATGGACTGAGCCACCCAGCCTCTCCAAAATGCTGGTTTGTTTTGTCTTCAACAGATGAAGTTTTTTTTTTTTTTTACTTGGATAAGCATATATAGGAAGAGGCTGATCGCAAAATTCAGTGAGAGATTTGGCAAGTTGAGGATTCTGCCTGCCTCTATTTCTTATTCCTTGACCTAATGTCACGTGGACTTTCCATTAAGAGCTTGGCAACTCTCTCTTTCTCCTTAGCCTAATCTCAGTGCTTCAGAGATTTGGACCTTTACTCATTGGTCTCACACTTCACTGTACTTCCACTTTTGGTAAATATCTTGAGGAAAAGACCATGGTACATTTGCTATAGAAGATGTCAACATAATAAATGCACGAGGGGGAAATAGGCCACACATTTAGAGATTTTTAAGTTTCCAAATAGTTGTGCCAACTCACATGACTCTGTGGGCCAAGCCCACATCTGGAATTAGCTAATAAGCCCAGGAAACAAACAAACAAACAAAAAACAGCTATTGATGCTTTACATAAGAAAGACTACTCTTTCTGTGAAATTTTGGTTCAAGTATCCCTGTTTTCTTATACAAGGTCTTTAAAAATATGATTTTGCAACATCTGTGGAATGTTTTAGATGATGCGGTAAGAGAATGGTCTGGCATTATTTATAACATTATAACTAGAACTGCTATCTCTTTTGAAATTAGGTCTAATACATTGGTTTTATTTAAAATTTTTTTGAATGTTTTATTTATTTCTAGGAGAGAGAGAGAGAGAGAGACACAGCGTGAACAGGGGAGAGTCAGAGAGAGAGGGAGTCACAAACTGAAATAGGCTCCAGGTTCTGAGCTGGCAGTCAGCACAGAGCCCGATGCGGGGCTCGAACCCACGAACCGCGAGATCATGACCTAAGCGAAAGTAGGACGCCTAACCGACTAAGCCACCCAGGCGCCCCTCATTGGTTTTATTTAAATATGTATAGTAAGAGACATTAATTTGGTATTAATTGGATCCCACATTAAGAGTCTTACATGATTCTATTTAATTCATCTTGTCATTGTTTCAAAATAAAATTATATTTTCTCAACATAATAGGGTGTGAGAATACTGATACAAAAATGCAGGCTGATTGATTCTAAAATCATCACCTTTTACAGCCACAGTAGCTATTTTTGAGTGTGATATCTGTCCATGTTTTTAGTGTAAAATCAGTTCAAAACTTATCAGGATTTTGGAATTATTAATACCTAGGTTTTTTTTTTCTTACAGAGAAAATCTTTCTAGAAACAGCATGAACACATGCATCCTCCAAAATGATTAGAATCCCCAAACTGAAAGAACCCAATACATTCTAAGGTTATAGAAGATTATATTCAACATATGCAATAGCATTATTGTCTATTTAGACATGTAATAGTTAATTGTCAGGAAAGATACATTAGGAAAAATATATAAAATGTTGAAGTAAGTGAAAATAGGACTAGGTAAGTTAACCTCAAATAAAGGAACATTTAGATATAAATTTTATATGGAAAGTATAAAATTTAGTGAGATGTGAAAAGAAAGTCTTAGATAATAGTTCCTTTAAGTTTCCTTTTTATAAGATAAGTAAAATGTTCTTTAAAAATTGTACATATGATTTTGAAAAAATTGTATGAGATTGGTTACAATGAATAGAGATAGAGGTGATTCCTTACCTATGGGTTTAAAGTTGAGGAAAGTAACAATGTTCTTTTGCATCAAATCTTCATCACTGTAAGATAATATATTTGTCAATATTAATTGTGATAGAAATTATTTCTGTTCATGGAAAAACATTCCATGCTCATGGATAGGAAGAATAAATATAGTTAAAATATCATTACTACCCAAAGAAATCTACACATTCAATGCAATTCCAATCAAAATTGCACCAGCATACTTCTCAAAACTAGAACAAACAATCCTAAAATTTGTATGGAACCACAAAAGACCCTGAATAGCTAAAGTAATATGGAAGAATAAAACCAAAATGGGAGGCATCACCATCCCAGATTTTAGCCTCTACTACAAAGCTGTCATCATCAAGACAGTATGGTATTGGCACAAAAACAGACACATAGGCCAATGGAACAGAATTGAGAACTCAGAGCTGGACCCAAAGGTATACAGCCAACTAATCTTTGACAAAGCAGGAAAGAACATCCAATGGAAAAATGACAGCCTCTTTTTTTTTAATGAGTAAATTAAAATTTTATTTCATTATTTTAAATTTAATAAATATTTTCACAGTTTTGACCAAAGGCAAAAAGCTAGCTGATCCCTAGATTTGTATTTCTCATCTGATTCAATTATGTAAGTTTATATTTTGGAACTACCAGCTCACTCAAATCAGGAAAGACACCG
>NW_024082189.1:59311-180498 GCF_003009895.1 Hyaena hyaena
TGGGTGTTATGTGGAAACCAACTTGACAATAAACTATTTGTAAAAAAAAAAACAAACAAACATTTACATCATAGGGATCTGAAAGAGGGAAAAGGGGCCATAAATTTTATTTGAAAAATAAACAAATAATAAATAAATACAGAAATACAGAAATACAGAAATACAGAAATAAATACATAAATTAAAAAAATTATTTCTGTTCATTAGGGTGAATTTATTTTTTTAGTCCAAGAGTTTCATTGATCTTAGGAAACATTCACAAAAAAAATGGAAATTAAATAGCAAGTTATTTTCTTATTTCTTTGTCATGTTTCAGTTTTCTACTCAATTCATGTATTTTTTTCACCTTTTCCTTGGATGCTATAGATCCCTCCGTTATTTCAGGGAGTGGCTTGATGAAAATAAAACGTCCTCTGATCTTTTTGTATTAGCAGAGACTTCTAGAATTCAATCATTAAGAACAAAAAGTTAAAGTACTGTCAAAACCATGTATTACTGAAAAGTGAAAACTTTTGGTAAATTAGAAAATATAAACTACATAAAAGCATTATTTTCAGCTGATTCAATATTTGTCAGGTGTTTAGATTTAGAAATTAATTTATCAAAGTACAAAAAGCACATTCCTACCCTTTATAAAGGTGTTTTATGATGAAAATAGCTTAAAAATTAGCTAAATGAATTTCATATAATTCCTTACTTGTAAAGTTCATCCATTCTTGAATAACACTAAATCATAATGGGTAAACATTTGCAGTAATCTGACCTTCAATATTCATATAGTAACTGTCATGGACACAAGTCCTCTTCTAGACACTGAGTATTTATCAATAAAATAAAGGAGGCACTCATTTTTGCCTTCACATACCTTATTTGCTCCTAATGCTAAAATAATCACTTTTAAGAAATAGTATTTGCTGTAAAATTCTATTATTTCTTTATTAATTATTATGTAATATAAAGTTGATTTGTCTTCATTAATTGCGTAATATAAGGTTGATTCTGCTCTCATGCTCTTGAATCATGTACTCTTGAATAACATTACACCAAGTGATAAACCATCTCCTTTATTCACTTAGCAATATGCATTTAAGGTTTCTACATGTCTTTTTATGGCTTGATAGCTCATTTCTTTTTATTGCTAAAATATATTCCATTGTCTGGGGTTCCTTCAATTCATTTATCCATTTACCTATTGAAGGACATTTTTGTGCTTTCCAGGTTTTGGCAAGTTAGAATATATATTACTAAAGCCATTTTTTGCAGGCATTGTGTGTGTGTGTGTGTGTGTGTGTGTGTGTGAAGTTAAGGATTGATAAATAGCAAGGAGAACAGTGGTCCAACTGTATGGAAGGGTTATGTTCAGTTTCACAGGAAACTTCCAAGCGGCCTTGCACAGTGCCTTACCATTTTGCATTCCCACCGGCATTGTATGAGAGTTCCTCTTGTTCCATGTCCTGGCTGGCATCCGCTGTGTTTCTGTTACAGATTTTAGAGATTCTAATAAGTGTGCAGTGGTATCTCATTGTTGTTTTAATTTCATTTCCAGGGTGACACTTGATGTGGAGCATCCTTTGATAAGCCTATTTACCATTGTGTGTCTTTTTTGGTGAAGGTCTGTGATCGTCTGGCCCATTTCTTCTCTTCTTTTCTCTTTTGCTTATCCTTCTGGTAGTCCCGTTTGACATATGTTATATTTTTTATATAACATATTATCCCATACTCCATGGATATTCTTTTATGGTGTTTTCAGTCTTTACTTGCTCTATTTTCTTTTGTTTACAGGTTTTCTATTGTTATTCTGTTTCTAGCTCAGAGTTTCTTTTCTCGTCTCTGTCCAGTCTACTAATAAGTCCATCAAAGGCATTCTTCATTTCGGTTTCAGTGTTTTCCATCTCAAGCATTTCTTTTTGGTCCTTAGAATTTCTCTCTCTGTGTGTACATCATCTATCTGTTCTTGTTTGTTGTCTAGAGCTCTTAGCCTATTAGAGTTGTTTTAAATTCCAAGTCTGAGAATTCAAATATTCGTGCCATATTTGATTCTGACGTTTGCAGTTTCTATTCAGATTGTATTTGCTTGTTGGTATGGTGTACCAGGAAAGGGCCTCAGTATGTGCTGGTGAGGTGTGAGAAGAGTCAATTGTTCTATAGTCCTATAATTAGTTCTAGGTATTTTAGTGAGCCTATAACTCTGGATTGTGAACTTGATAATTGTTTGTTTACTCTTTCCTTCCATTTATGGGAAACTGGATGGCTAGAGTGGGCTGAGGTTGGATACATCTCTTACCTAGGCCCTGAAAATATCCCAGTAGGTTAGTCTCTGGTTAACTACTTTCTTCTGAGGGCTGGTCATGTTAAGAACAGAGTGCTCTGTCATATTTCAGAATGATTCCTTTCTTCTCCACCTGCCAGAGGTCCAAGGGTATTTTTCTCTGATAGTTACTATTGGAACCGGATCAAGCTCCTGGAAGTAAATCTCATAGTATTATAGGTGCCCTCTTATTAGTTGGTCCCTTGCATTGAGATGGCGATTTATCAGTTACAGTTCCATCTTTACTACCCCGGTGCCGATTCCTGAAGCCATTTCCATTCCTGATTCTCTGCCCCCATAAACTGTGAGTCCTTGTATTCACCTGTCTCCCCAATCTCAAAGGCAGCAGATTGCTCCATATCTTTCCTTCGCGTCTGACTCCAAGAGGAGTTGTTCATTGTTCAGTCTGTTCAATTTTTTATTGGTTAGGACAACCTGGTGACTCTCAAGTTCCTTACATGCAGAACCAGAAACTCTAAGAATGCCTTTAAAGGAGAATTTAATGCAATACCAGACAATATATTTATAAAGAAAATCAAAATGTGACTTTTTTTACACAGTATTCATTGCATGAAAAGTGTCTGAAATTCAAATATATTCTTTTATGTATGAGGAAATACATCATGAACTTGAAGTAGAGACTATAAATGAATCCCTTCATTAGGCTCAACTCTCTTATCCTGAAGAGAAGCCATCATGAATATTAATGTATTTATGCAGTAATTTCAGTCATTTAGTTAGCCCAGTTAGACCTTCATTCTTTTGAGTGCTTTTAAAAAAATGCCTTATCTACATAATAGAATTCTATATTTTGATATTTTTAGTTCATCTACAGATCTAAATTGAGTGATTAAAAAGAGCTGTAACTACCAACAATTATGTCTATCATGTTGTGAATGTGAATTTAGTTATAATTTCTATGATTGATTTCTAAGAGAAATAAACATCCTTGTAAAATTAGAGAGGACTTTTTTAAAGGCTCAGCTTTAAAACAACCACTCATCCAAAAATTATTAACGATATAACTAACTAAGTATAAAATGGACAAGAACCTATTTTACTAGCTAGGGACGCATGCTATATACAAACCAAAAATAACAAGACACTTGATTAAGACATAATACAGATGAGAACAGTTTGATGATAGTCTCCTACGGTAGACTTACTCAATTTCATAGAAAGGACAACATTATGAGCAAATATGTACAGACTGCTTTGGAAGATTCCCACAATATCTCCTATAGCTTAGAGCTAGGAGGAAAACCAAAATTTATGTAATTAAACACCATAGTGGCCTTAACTTTCTTCAATGTGGATTTCATTTGTAACATTTAAATATGCCACTCAAGGGGTGCCTGGATGGCTCAGTCGGTTAAGCACTGAACTTCAGCTCAGGTCATGATCTCATGGTTTGTGGCTTTGAGCCCCACATCCGGCTCTGTGCTGACAACTCAGAGCCTGAAGCCTGCTTCAGATTCTGTGTCTCCCTCTCTCTCTTCCCCTTCCCCACTCACACTCTGTCTCTGTCTCTGTCTCTCAAAAATAAACATTAAAAGAACCACTCAAAATTCTGTTCTGCCTTTTATACTTTCACATTTCGTCAATTCTTTTTAAGTTGTCCAGGATCTCAATTGAAACATCTGTTTATGACACCAAAATATGTACATATTTTTGTTTTCCTTCAATCCCCTCTTACCTGGATTCAGAGAATTTAGATAGTAGCATGCAACAAACTCAGACAGATTTTACAATGTACAAGCCAATAGTAGTTAATGAGATCACTCACAAAGATCATCTTTATAAGAATAAATAAATGTGAGAAATTATTCCTGCAAACATTTCTAGAATTTTATAAAATGCTGTAATTCAAAAGAAGAAAAACATATATATAAATGAAAGAGTGAAGAGACTTCCAGAACAACTTCCACTTATATTCTTACTACAAATAAAGCTATTTTGTCATTAAGCATTAAGATGTCATAAAGCATCATTGTCATGATGACCTTGAGCATGACAATAAGATTTCAGATACCACACGAAAGCCATGGTCCATGAAATAATTGATAAGCTCAACTTTATTAAAATTAAAATCTTCAATGTGAAAGACAATGTCAAGAAAATGATAAAACAAGCTACACACTGAAAGAAAATAATTGCAAAAGGCACATCTGATAAAGAATAGTGTCCAAAATATATAAAGAGCTCTTAAAACTCAACAATAAGAAACAAACAACCTAGTTAAAAAATAGACCAAAGACCTTAACAGACTCTAATCAACAAAGATACACAAATGAGAAAAGGCATATTAAAAATGCTCCAAATAATATGGCATCCAGAAAATGCACATTAAAACAATAAGATTCCTCTATGCACCTATTAGAATGGCCAAAATCTGGAACAGTGACAACACCAAATGCCAGCGAGGGTGTGGAGCAACTGGAGCCGTCACCCAGTTCTGGTGGGAATGCCAAATGGTACCGACACTCTGAAGGTGGTTTAATGATTTCTTACAAAATGAAACTCACTCTGATTAGAGTAATACAGCAATCATACTCCTTGCTATTTATATACAAAATCTGAATACTTAACTCCACACAAAAACCTGCACATAAATATGCTTATAATAGTTGTATTCAAAATTGCCAAAACTTGGAAGCAACCAGGGTGTCCTTTGGAAGGAGAATAGATAAAATAAACCGTGGTACATTCAGACCAGGGATTATTATTCAGCATTACAAACACATGAGTTATCAAGCCATCTAAAGATGTGGGAAAACCCCAAATGCATATTCCTAAGGGAAATAAGTCAATCTGAAAAGGTTGCATACTGTATAATTCCAAATATATGACTTTCTGGAGAAGACAAAACCATGGAGACAAGTAAAAAGATCAGTATTTCCAGGGATTGGTGGTTTGGGAGAGATGTTCAGAGGCTTATTTATCATATATATACAATATTCATATCAGTGGTAGAAATTCTTCTTTAAGTAAAAATTTTTAAAAATCATGTATGGAAATTTTTTTAAAAAAGAAGTGAGAACAGAAATAAATAATTAGTTGGAAAATACTTATCCCTGAAGTATTATGAATAATCAACAAGTATTGTTCTAGGGGTACCTCGGTGGCTCAGTTGGTTAAGCATCTGAATCTTAATTTCCACTCCCATCATGATCTGATGCTTTCATGGGTTTGAGCCCCACATTAGGCTCTGTAGTGAGTGTGGAGCCTGCTTGGGATTCCCTCTGTCGCTCTCTGCCTCTCTCTGTGTCTGTCTGTCTCTCTCTGCCGCTCCCCGCACTCACACACTCTCTCAAAATAAATAAAAATAACTTTAAAAAAGAAATTTTATTGTAATATTATAAACACAGTTGTACACAGATTCTTTCTTAAAGTGATATAATTTACAACCCCCTTCTAGGAAGAAATTGGCATTCATGATGAAATGCTCAGCAATTTTAATATGAATTATAAAGAGGTTAAGACTATCTGAGAAACAAACTATTCACCTACTTACCTTTAATCTTTTTGCAGTTAAAAATCGGGTAAGATTCAGCATTCTTTTTGTTCATATTCAGTTTTAAATGATTATATGATGATTCTTTCTTCATATAAAAACTCCCTATCATTAAAGAAATTCTTTGAAATAGCATGCCAGACATTTCCTTCTTAAGCATTAAAGCTAACATTTGAAAGTAAACACATGGTCAAACTAATTCTAGGAAAACCCACCGTAACTCAATGGAATGGTAGTTACAATTTATTAGATTGGTTACCTTCTCCGTAGTAAAGACAGAGACTGCAAAATTAGATTTATTATATCCCTTATTTTGAGGAATAAGTGACACAAGTCACAAATATATATTGTGGTTCATTCATACTTAATAAATATCATCTAATTATTAATATCTACTATGTTACCTTAGAATATCCAATACAAATAATGGAATCCATATATACGTATACACATAAACATATATGTTTTAGAATCTATTATATTTTAATATATTATAAACTTATATTTTTTCTTTTCATTTAGCCTTGTAAATTGAGCTCATCATTCCAACTGAAAAAGACAGGTTAGTTCCTACTTCAATCATTTAATCTATTATTTCTCTTTACAGTTTTGTGTAATATGCAAATCTGGTGAGCATCATAGCAGTGCCATTTGTGATGATATTAAACTAGATAGTAATAAAGAGAGCACACCACTAGAGATTTACCTGCAGTCAATACTATAATACATTAACTTCAAACCATTTAAGTAATTGCTGTTCCATTAATCTGATTGGATGGGTATCTAAGTGTTTCTGCAAAAAAAGCTGACTTGAGAAGGAAAGATTTCAAGTCTTTTTTTAAACCATATTTCTGCCTTCCAGGAAAAATGCTTCTAGACTAACTCTCCTTTAAATCTGTGTTCATACAGTACAGTTCAGGCTCAAAGCTGCTTAGAGGTATGCAGAAGACTAGAACAGCAATGCACTTTTGTAAAACCTTTCTTTTTCTTTCTTTTTTCTCTTTTTTTTTCTAAGTAATTTTCACTAATGCTCCTAATGTCATTCCATGCAATTTAAAGGAAGGATCTAACATTTGACTTGCTCATTTTACCTGAGCAATGCTAAGTGAGAAATTGTTCGCATTTCATATAAATAAATGATGCCATCACAAATGTCAATACTAGGAAAGTTTCTACCTGTCGAGTGCTGAGAAACTTTGACTATAGCCTAGGGCAACAGGAGAGAAGTTCAGGAGTAACACGGCTGGGAATTTCCATCCAGTAATTTGTTGTCAAATGCATTGATGTGAGGCCCCAAATGACTCTGAAACTACTTGCTCCAATGACAAGAGCAACAAAGCGCTCATTTCCAATTATCAAGGGGTTTTAAAGTATAAACTGAATTCCTCTTCTGTCAGCTGCTCAGAAACCTGGAAAAGGAAATCAGCAACATTCAACACTAAATTGTTCAACAACATTGCAAGTGTTTATGTAGTGCTCTGGCCAGTGTACATTTGGTGAACAAAATGTTAATGTAGCATGTTTGAAATATTATTGTTCCCTGTGTGATGGATTTTGCTTAAAGTATTAAAATCATCTTTTTTCTGAAATCAGACATTGCATTTAGAGAAATTATTCAAGTGTTATGTAAGCAAGACTCTCCCAACATATTTTTAAGAATGTGATAAAGGTACTGTTAATATAAATCTTATAGGTGGAGAGGAAGCAAATTATTGTATTTATAAGTCACAGATAGAAAAATGACACACCTAGAATACATTTTTAAAAACATGTTTATTTTATTTTGAGAGAGAGAGAGAGAGAGAGAGCAGGAGCATGAGTGAGGGAGGGGCAGAAAGAGCAAGAGAGAGTCCCAAGCAGCTATGTGCTATCAGCACAAAGCCTGACTTGCAAGGCTCTGTCTCCCTAACCATGAGATCATGACCTGAGCCAAAAATCAAGACTCAGACTTTCAACTAACTGAGCCACCCAAGTGCCCCTTGAATACACTTTAATTTGGTAGCCCAAGAGTTAATTCTGATCTCAGACTTTTGTTTTTAATTAGTATTTTTACTTTTATTTGTTTGGGGGGGGTTGTTTGTTTATTTGTCTGTTTAACTTTAAGGAGTTGCTATAACACAAGTGAGATTAGAAAGAGATGACACTATTTGGGAAGAAACGGTTTCCATTTTATGTAAGGGCAATTGATAACCCACTTTCTCTGGATAATTTCTATTACTTACTCTCATGTGTTCAGATCCTTAAGCTGGCTCACCATTTCCTATTCATATTGTAAGAAAAAAAATTTTTCAGGTAGTAACTCATTTAAAGTATTTGCCTAATGAGAAAGAATGAAATCTGGCCATGTGTAGCAACATGGATGGACCTTGAGGGTGTTATGCTGAGCGAAATAAGTTAGGCAGAGAAGGACAAATACCATATGTTTGCACATATAGGAGGATTAGGAGGAACTTAACTGAGGACCATGGGGGAGAAGGGGGGAAATGGTGGGGGAGAGGGAGAGAGGCAAACCATGAGAGACTCTTGAATGCTGACAAAAACTGAGGACTGATGGATGTGGGGGGGAGGGGGGAGATGGACATGGAGGAGGACACTTGTGGGGATGAGCACTGGGTGTTATATGGAAACCAACTTGACAATAAACTATTTGTAAAAAAAATGACATTAACCTTAAAAAAATGGAAACAAAAAAATGTATTTGCCTAATCTCTATAAGATTTGAATCAGCAACCCTTACACGATCCTCTTTAACCTTTCAAACTAAATGAATTTTTATTTATCTTGTCTAACAAATGTCAAAGTAGAAAGAAGTAATAAAATGACTCACACTAATAGAAAATAAATACATGACAACATTTTACTTATCTCATTAATTGATGAGAAACGTGTTGCCAGAAACTTGCTAACAAGCCACAACCCAGTTTTCTAGCCCTGCTCACAGGTACTGCTTGGCACCAGAAACTAAGGCCAGAGGTCAGAAGCCACAAGCTCCAAACAAGCCCCCATGACCCAGTTTTCATAGGATTGTTCCAGTTCACACACCCTGCTAACACTCTGCGTCATTATCATCTAATTGTAATAACAAAAAACCAAACCTACTAATGCCTTGAAAGATCCTACTGTGCCCATTTAAGGGAAGAAAAGAGTTGGCCTTCTTATTTGGAGAAGCATCCTCCCACTTCCCCCAAAAACCCCAAGGTCATCTTCCTCAACGGCCCCATTAATTATTCTAACCTTGTAAAACATAACATGAGACCTAACTGGGAGAAGGTACCTTTAGAACTTGAGCTCCCTGTCTCCATTCTCTGACCATTGAATAAACTACCTGCTTGCCATCAGATACTGTTCTGTTATTGGCCATTTGGCAAATGGTATGAGTAAGGAAAGAACCTATTACTCTAGTAACAAAAGCAGTAAGATTAATGGCCAAAAAATCATTTTAGAAGTGTGTGTGTGTGTGTGTGTGTGTGTGTGTGTGTGTCTGGATTTGATATAGAAGTTGTTAACGTCCATCTGGGACATAAAGTGTTATGTCCACCAAATAGCAATTATTTGGACCTCTAACAGGCAAAACCAAATTTAGCATGCAATTTTACTAAGTGTGAGATCTTTAATTAAGAGTTAACACTTTTTTAGATATTTTTTTGATTTCCATTTTAACTTTTCTTTAATTTTTAAAAAATTTTTTAAAATTTATTTTTGAGAGAGAGAGACAGAGACAGAGTACGAGCAGGGGAGGAAAAAAGAGAGAGGGAGACAAAGAATCTGAAGCAGGCTCCAGGCTCTGAGCTGTTGGCACAGAGCCCAATGTGGGACTTGAACCTGTGAACCATGAGATCATGACCTGAGCCAAAGTTGATGCTTAACTGATTGAGCCACCCAGGAGCCCCTTTAATTTTTTCTTTGACCCAGTGGTCATATCAGGGGCTAAGAGGTGGGAGAATTCAGGAGATATTGATTGATCCAATGGTACAAACTTCCAATTAGAAGATGAAAAATTCTGGGAATCTAATGCACAACATTATGATTATAGTTAACAATACTCCTTTGTACACTTGAAAATTGATGAGAGTAAATCTTAGGTGTTATCACCATAAAAAAAAAAAAAAGACATGGTAATTATGTGATGATGGAGGTGTCCGCTAGGCTATGGTGGTAATCACACTGCAATAGGTAAGTGTATCAAAGCAACACACTGTACACCTTAAACTTACATAAGGTTATATGTCAGACATATCTCAGTAAGGCTGCAAACAATAGAGTTAAAGGTAAACTTCACTAAAAACATTCATCTAGAACCATACATAATCTTGTGTGGCTGTATCCCTATACAACATGGAAAGAACAGAGTCAGGAAGTATTTGTGCCCATCTAAGATTTGCAATTATTTTTTGACACAAAAAGGGGAACTGATTTTCAGAGAAGTCTTGAATAAGAAGAGTGAAAGCACTGTAATCAGAATATGTATTTAGTGGCTTGAATTTCTGTGACCTTGCCAGTACACATAACTGAATATTAAGTGACTTCTCAGTGGAAAATAACAATTTGAGTAATTCTTCCAAGTGGAGGAGAACTGTTTGCAAATTAATTTCTTAAAAATTGTAGTCCTTCCTGGTGTAACTATTGTTCCTTCATGAAATGAGGGACAATGAACAGACAACATCTGTTCCAGGACATTGTCAGGAAACCTCATGACATTTAGTAGTCCTGTCACATTGGGATCTTAGTTTTTCAGGTTTCCCTGATTTCAATGACCTTGACACTTTTCAGGAGTCCTGGTTAAGTACTTTGTAGAATGTCCTTCCATTGAGATTTATCTGATGTTTTTCTCATGATTGGCCTGAGGCTATGGGCTTTTGGGAGGAAGATCATGGAGGTAAAGCCCATTCTCATCAAACCATATCGAAGGTCTGTGCTCTCAGGATGACCTATCACCATTGCTGGTGCTGTTTATCACCTGGCTGAGGTAGTGCTCAGCAGGTCTCCCTTTAAGTTACCCCTGCCCTCCCCATCCTCTATACTGTCTTCTGTGAAAATAAGTCACTGTTCTCAGCCAATACTTAAGGAGTGGGGAGTTATATTCTACCTCCTTATCAGAGCTCCTAGGTAATATATTTGAAATTATTTTACACAGGAGATCTGCCTATTTCACACATTTAAGGATCTATTCAATAATTTATATCAGCATGGACTTATGGATATTTATTTTGTACTTTGGGTTATATTCTAATACCAATTTTTTATTTTGTTGCTCAAATTGTTCCAGTTTGGGCCACTGAGAGCTCTTTCATTTGGTTTCTGTGTTGCTTTGACATATCCTTACCAACGTCTGTTGGTTTAAATGAGCACGCCCTTACTTGGCACCAAGGTGCTCCACACTGAACTTGTATACTTCTTGCTCAGACCTAGATTCGGCCATTTATTTTCTAAGAAATCCTGTTTCCTTTTATTGGAGAATGCGATTAGAAATCAATAGTAAAACCAATGCTTACTGCTACCAGGGTTCTATTTCTTAGTTCACAACAAGGAAATATATGTGTGCATATGAGTCCATAGTTTTATATGTTACCCTCTATTTCTATAGTAAACTAAACATGAGTTTACATCAGTGTCTCCAAAACAAAACCATCATCACAAGAATAATTCTAGCCCCTTTTTTTATTGGTAAACTCCCATGACAACAATGATGAATTTATAAGCATATTTTCTTTATTTTGAGAGAAAGAGAGAGTGAGCACACAAGCAGGGAAAGGGCAGAGGAAAAGGGAGAGAGAGAATCACAAGCAAACTCCATGCAGTCAACATACAGCTTCACATGAGCCTCCATTCCACGAACCATGAGATTGTGACCTGAGCTGAAATTCAGAGTTGGACGCTTAACTGACTGAGCCATCCAGTTGCCTCATCACAATAATAAATTTGATGCTTATCATTTGCCATATATTTACTTATTTGTTCAATTGCAGTATACATGAAGAGCAGTAGGAGAATTGTAAGCCATACCTGTTTGGGATACAACTTTCCTCAACTGCACTGAGATGCTTTGGGGCAACCATGCTTTTGTGTTTTTAGTCTTGAAGTATCTACTCATTTCCAAAATTACTGTTTCCCCTTCATTCTTTTCAGGGAGGATGTTTCATATATTTGTAAAACAGATTCTTTTGGCACAAGCTATAAGCCATCATGAGATTCTCTGATCCTCTAAATGATTTTTTTAATGTTTATATTATAGGGATCACTCTTTCTGAAGCAAGTTTCAGTGGTTTCTGACTAATGAGTAGTAGAGACATGTTTCACCTTTACCGTATCATACAGAAGAATTATCATCTTAAAATTCCATCCATTTCATTTATTTATTCCCATTTTTAATCCACTGGCAGTCACTTACCTGTTTACTATCTTAATAGATTTGACTTTTTCAGAATGTCATGGAATTGAAATCATGAAGTATGTACCCATTGCAAACTGGCTTCTTTTATTTGGTAACATGCATCTAAGAACAATTTATGTCTTTTTTGTGCCATGATACCTCTTATTTTTGGATCACTAAATAATATTCAATTATATAGATGTACCACAATCTGTTTTTCTATTTTTATCTTAATGATATATTGTTTGCCTCCACACTTGATAATTATGAAAATGGTGATAACAAACATTAATCATGCAGGTTTTGGTAGATTTGAATTTTCAAACGAATTGGTAAATATCCAGGGGGGTTAATGCTAAGTTTTATTATAGGGATATATTTTGCTTTGTAAAAACTTCCAACTATCTTAGAAAGCATCTATTCCTTAAAAAAATAAAAAAACAAAAACAAAAACAAACAGATATTACCTGAAAACTAGCATATTATCTTTCCCTCTTTTTTTCCTTATTCTCTACCAATTTTCTTTTCCATCAGAAATGGAGAATTCCTGCTGTTTTGCTTCCTCATCAGCCATTGGTATTATCAGGTTTTGTTTTCTTCCTTCCTTCCTTCCTTCCTTCCTTCCTTCCTTCCTTCCTTCCTTCCCTATAGATATCCAGTAATATCTCACTGTTTTATTGAAAACTAACCTCTGTGGTCTAGAGCTAAAATATGTAGCATGTAGACAGTTTGGGTTAAAGAGGAACAATAGCTTTATTGCTTTGCCAGGCAAAGGAGGCTGCAGCAGGCTAAGGCCTTCAAAACTGCTAGTCCATCTGGAGGAAGGGACTGGGGGTATTACAGGGAAATACAGGATCTAGACAGTTTTGACAGTAATTATGTACATGCTGCCAGTCTTATTGCTCATGTTTTCAGGGTAGTATCAGGTTCCTGAAATGAAAGGCTAAGGAGGGAGGAGGGGAGATTTGCAGAAGAGAGGAGAAATGTAACTTAGTTTAAAATCAAGCCTCACTGAAGCATTAATGCAGCCATTTTAATTTTTGCTCAACTTTATACTTTTAAGCAATTTCAATTGTTATTTTAAGTGGGATTTCACTAATGAAAATAATATTGAGCACATTTCTTTTTTTCTTTTTTCTTTTTTTGTCCATCTTTGTATCATCTTTGGTGAGGTGGCAGGTGATACCTTTTGCCCATTTTTAATTGAGTTGTTTGTTATTTCTATTGTGGAGTTTGAATATTCTTTGTATAAGTTGGATACAGTTCTTTTATCAGATGTATGTTTATAATATTTCCCCCCAGTCTGTGGCCTGTCCTTCCAATTCTTTTTAATGAAGTCTATCAGAGAACAAAAGTTTTTACTTTTCCCAGTCCAAGTTTTCAATTATTTACTTTGTTTGTGGTGCTTTTACTACTGTATCTATAAACTTGCCACCAAATAAATGTAAGGCTTGTATTTGGGTACCTTTTATTTTTCATACAGATTATCAACTGTTCCAATACCTGCTGGGAAGGGAGAAACTACCCATTCTCTATTCAGTGGCCTTGGTGCCTTGATAAAAAATCAGTAGGGGCGCCTGGGTGGCTCAGTCGGTTAAGCATCTGACTTCGGCTCAGGTCATGATCTCGCAGTTTGTGGGTTTGAGCCCCACGTCAGGCTCTGTGCTGGCAGCTAGCTCAGAGCCTGGAGCTTGTTTCATATTCTGAATCTCCCTCTCTCTCTGACACTCTCCTGGTCATACTGTCTCTATCTCTCGCTCAGAAATAAATAAAACATTAAAAATTTTTTAAAAAATCAGTAGACTTCATTTGTCTGAATTTATACTGGGCTCTATATTCTGTTCCATGTTTCTATATATCTACTCTTTCCCCAATGCCACCCTGTCCTGAATTACTCTAGCTTTATAATAAGTCTTAAAAGTGTCAATCTTCCAGCTTAGTTCTTTTTGAGTATTATGTTGGGTTTCTAAGCTTTTTCCCTTTATATATAAATTTTAAAATCAATGTGTCATATTAAAAAAATAGGCTGCAGGTATTTTGATAGCCATTTCTTTGAATATATATATCCAAGTTGAGAATGATTGATATCCTAAGTTTTCCAAAGCATTATGCAGAATCTCTTCAGTTATTTAGATCTTTTTTTGATTTGCTTCATTACCAATTTGTAATGTTTCATATAGATCTTACACACATTTTCTAAAACCTATATACCTATATTTCATTTTTAGGTTCTATGTCAATAATACTATTTTAAAAATTACACTGTTCACCTAGTATATAGGAAAACAAATCACTTTTGTATATTAATTTTGTATCCTGAAATCTTGCTATATACATTACTTATTAGGATCAGAAGGGTTTATTTTTGTTGTTGTTATTTGGTATTTTTTCTGTAGACAATCATGTCATCTATGACCAACCATTCATGGCATCTCTTGTGATTTTTTTGTTGGAAGAAATGTTTGTATTGAGTAATATGAACCAGGTAAATAGATCTTTAGTGTGAGAATTAATGGCAATGTACGTAGGAGTTAGGCTATGTTTAATGTTTTCTGTACCTCAGGGTAACAAGTGTTCCCAGTTTTTCCAGTGTCTTTGTTTTTCTCTCTGCTGTTGACTTTGAGATAACCTAAAAGACCTCCACTCCCCTTAGAAAGAGGCCATGCCTTACATCTCTTTTTCCTCTAATCCACTGTTCACTTATACACTGAAGCCCTGTTGGTGTGGTGGTAAAGTTGTGGCATGAAAGGACAGTTCTTTAATTTTTCAGTTTAATTCAAGATTTTTTGTTGGCTTGTGTTTTGGGCTTATAACCTTTGTAAGTGTTACTCTAGAGGTATAACTTTTTCCTCCTACCCCTACACACATTCTTGGCTGCAGTTGTTCCCATCTGTTTTCTCAAAGTCCTGCCTCCTGGCAACTATAGAGGCAGAAAGACTTAATGAACTGGAGTGAGAGGAATGTACTTCCCTCAGCTACGATAAGGCTCTGGCGGCATCATTTCCCTTGGAGAGTAGGCTTCCATTCTGGGGAGGTCTCTGGATCTATTTCACAGTGATACTCTCCCCCTCCCACCAGAGTCACAAGGGAATCTGCAGGTTTACACTGTGAGAACATGTTCAGGATCCTAAAGATAAAGCTCAAAAATATGTGGAGTGGGAGGCTTTGTAAGACTCAGCCTCACAGGGGTGTTCTTACTCTCATGCTAGTTCACACTCAGCCTTGGCAAGTCATCAAAATGACCAATTAAGTGTTCCTACCCACTTATGGCACCAGAGGTTTTCTGCTTCTGGTAAGCAAATCTTAGCTACATTTCTGTGTTCATCTGTCTCCAGATTTCTGGGTGGCAGTTGGTCTTGAAATCTCTATTCTTTGATGGATCCCCCAAAGTAATTAACTTTTAGTTTTCTCAGTGTTTTATTTTTGTGAGATTGGGAGTTCTGACTTTTACACTCTTTACATGTTAATGTTACAACTGAATGTCTTATATATTCTATTTTCTAATTTAAAAAAGTATTATTAAAGTATAGTTGACATACAATGTTATATCAGTTTCAGGTGTACAACATAGTGATTTGACAATTCTATACATTACTCAGTGCTCAGCAGGATAAATGTAGTCACCATGTGTCACCACACAGTGGGATAAGAATATTATTGATTATATTCCCTATGCTGGGCTTTTCATCTTCATGGCTTACTTATTTTATACGTAGAAGCTTATTCCTCTTGATCCCCTTCGCCTGTTTCAGCCGCCGCCTCACCCCCTCACCCAGCAATCACCAGTTTGATCCCTGTATTTAGTAGTCTCTTTCTGTTTCTCATTTCTTCATTTGTTTTGATTTTTTACCATCTATTCTTTAAAAAAACAAAAAAACAAAAACAAACAGATATTACCTGAAAACTACCATATTCTCTTTTCCTCTTTTTTTCTTATTCTCATTTCTCCTTTCACTGATTGCTCTTCCCCACTTTAAAAGAAAATGCCATCTATCATTAGTCCTGACTTAACTATAACACATTGCTCCAGATATGAAACAAAGCAAACAAAGATAAACCAGCACTGAAACCAACAGCTAACCAAGAACATTAATTGTCAGCAATGTGGGCTGTTATCCAGGTCTCATAGTGCCTTTCTCTCACCTCAGTTCGTTGAAGTACAATTACAATGAACTATGTTTTATGTTTAAATATAATTTTTGAAAATGTGTAAAGCGTATCTTTCCTCAATAGTAATAACTTAAATCAAAGGGAATTTAACATTTAGGGTTTTACAGGTATAAGAAATATTTAAATTTTTAAATGTTTATTTACTTTTGAGAGAGAGAGAGACAGTATAAGCGGGGAAGGGTCAGAGAGATACAGAGACACAGGATCCGAAGCAGGATCCAGGATCTGAGCTGTCAGCACAAAGCCTGGCATGGGGATCTAACTCATGAACTGTAAGATTGTGACCAGAGTTGAAGTCAGAGGCTTAACCAACTGAGTAACCCAAGCAACCCAATACAATTTTAAATAATACACATTTGTTTACCGTGGAGTATGCTAGTAGATCAAGTAAAGATTTTAATGCATAACATATAATACATTAAGATAAAATTCTGTAGGAAATGTGGGATTAAGGTTATTTCAATGAGAAATAGAGAAAAGGTAGATTTTTCACCTGTTAAATAAGACACTATTAATTTCTTTCAAATAATATAGGCCTCAAATCACTATAGTATTTATATTCTGTTAGATACTCCTAAAAGAGCAATGTACCATTTGATGCAAAATGGTCACCATTTAGAAGTGCTCAGAAATTTTGTCCTGTGCAACAATATAAACTTATGACAAATTTTTAAGTGTTTATTTACAAATATTAAAGAAGATATGGAATTTCAAATATACTTTATGAGTTTTGATGAGAAAAACAAAAGATTATGGATGTTATTAGAGTTTGTTAAGGTTAGAATTAGCATCCAAATCCTTCTTATATTTTGGATGTTAACCTCTTATTGGGTAGATCGTTTCCAAATATCTTCTCCCATTCAGTAGATTGCCTGTCATTTTGTTGATGGCTTCTTCCACTGTGAAAAAGCTTTTTATTTTGGTGTGGTACTAATAGTTTAATTTTGTTTTTGGTTTTCTTGCCTGAGGATGCATAATTAGAAAAAATGTTTCTATAGCTAATGTCAAAGGAATTTTGCTTATGTTTTATTCTAGGAGTTTGATGGCTTTCAGGTCTCACATTAAAGTCTTTAATCCATTTTGAGCTTTTTAATATAGTGTAAGAAAGTGGTCCAGTTTCATTCTTTTAAATATAGCTGTCCAGTTTTCCCAGCACTATTTGTTGAAGTATCTTTTCTTCATTGTATATTCTTGCCTTCTTTGTCATAGATTAATTGACCATGTTAGTGTGGGTTTATTTCTGAGCTGCATATTCAATTCCATTGATCTTTCTGTCTATCTTTGTGCCCGTACCTTACTGTCTTGATTACTGTAGTTTTGTAGTATGTTTGGAACTCTGGGATTATAATTCATCCAGCTTTGTTTTTCTTTTTCAAGATTTCTCTGGTTATTAAAAATATATAAAGAACTTACATAATTCAACTCCAAAAAAAGGCAAATAATCCAAAGAAAAATGGGCAGAGACCTTCAATAGACATTTCTCCAAAGAAGACATATAGGTGACCAACAGACATATGAAAAGATGCTCAGCATCACTAATCATCAGAAAAATGTAAGTCAAAATCACACTGAGATATCACTTTATGCCTGTAAGAATGCCTAGAATCAAAGAAACAAGAATAGCAGATGTTGGTGAGGATGTGGAGAAAAAAGGAAACCTTGTACACTATTGACAGAATGTAAACTGGTGTAGCCACTGTGGAAAATAGTATGGAGATTTCTCAAAAAATTGAAAATAGAAATACCATATGATCCAGTAATTGCACTGCTGGGTATTTACTCAAAGAAAATAAAGATACTAATTTGAAAATTATATAGGTGCCCCTACTGATATGGCAGTATTATTTGCAATAGTCAAGATATGGAATCAAGTGTCCATTGATAGATGAATGGATAAAAATGTGATATAATGGAATAATACTAAAACATAAAAAATGAGATCTTGCCATTTGCAACAACATGGATGGGCTTAGAGGGTATAATGTTAAGTGAAATAAGTCAGTCAGAGAAAGACAAATATCATATGATTTCATATACATAGAATCCAAAAATCAAAACAAACACAAAAACAAACTCTTTTTTATATATAAATTTTTTTAATGTTTATTCATTTTTTGAGAGAGAGAGAGAGAGCACAAGTGAGAGACAGACAGAGAGAGAGGAAGACAATGAATCCAAAGCAGACTCCAGGCTCCGAGCTGTCATCACAGAGCCTGACACAGGGCTTGAGCCCATGGACTGTGAGATCATGACCTGAGCCAAAGTCAGATGCTCAACCAACTGAGCCACCCAGGTGCCCCACAACAGACTCTTAAATACAAAGGGCAAATGTGGTTGCCAGAGAGGATATGGGTGTTGGGGGGTAGATGAAACAAATAAAGGAGATTAAAAGCACCCTTATTGTGTGAGCACTGAGTAACGTATAGAAATGTTGATTCATTATATTGTACACCTAAAACGCATATAACATTGTGTGTTAATTATACTTCAATTAAAAAATGGCCATAAAATGAAAAATATCAGAGTCAAAATCTTAGATTGCTAATCTCATGCTTTTGGAGAAAACCGACTCTAAGAGATTCATATAAAATTCAGTGAGCAATCCTCTGTTGATGATCACATTGATGGGACAGAAATGTTAAGAAACAAATAGTAAGCTAGATGCAATGCTGGGCTGGTGACATATGGTTATGATATAATTGGGTGGTATATATCCTCTAGATGCCAGGCCCTTGCTACTTAGTCCTTGAAACCCCATGTGTAGTCTGTAGACATACGAATTAGCATTGCTTAGGAGCATCTGAAAATCTTGGTTCCCAATCCAGATGATTTGTATGCACCACAAAGTTCGAAATGGAGGCATTAATTTCTTCCTTTCCTTCCTCCCTCTTTTTCTTTCTCCCTTTTTCCCTCTCTCCCTTTCTCTTCCTTCCTCTTTCTCTTCTTTCCTCTTTACTTCTCTTCTTTCTTAATTTTCTTCTTTCTTTCTTTCTTTCTTTCTTTCTTTCTTTCTTTCTTTCTTTCTTTCTTTCTTTCTTTCTTTCTTTCTTTCTTTCTCCTCCACTCAGATATAAAATTCATGTAAGCAATGTCCTATCTGCTTTATTCACTGTTCCTCCAGGGAATTTATTCACTGTTCCTCCTACTCCAGGGAATAAGACATGGTAGGTGTTCTATAATGAGTTGTTAGAAAATACAAACTTTCACAAAAAAGAAGTCCAAACGTAGGCAGTTATGCCTTGGCAAAGTCAGCAGCTTCACAGTGAGTTCAGATATTTTTTTCCCCATCTTGTTACTTTGCTCATTCTCAACAAACTGTCATTCTCAGAAATCTTATTTCCTTGGGATCATAAATTGACTTCAGGGTCACTTAAAATCCTCCTACATTATTATTCAAAAACTTAAAATGTAATCTGTTGCCTATTTTTGTATAGCCTGCAAGTGAAGAATGGTTTTGACAATTTAAATGGTTGAAAAATCTTTAGTATTTCGTAACATGAAAATTACATTCAAATTTGCATCTAAGTTATGTGTTGAATTGTATTCCCCTGAAGATATGTTAAAACTCCAATCCCTACAGTGTGAATGTGACCTTATTTGGAAACTGTGTCTTTACAGATGTAATTAGTTGAGGTGAGATCATACTGAATTAGGGTGGGTCCCACATTCAAGGGCTCATCATTGTAAAAAGAGGGAGATTTGGAGACACAGACCCACGTGGAGGGGAGGGAGCAATGTGAAGATGGCAGCAGAGATGGAGCCATGTAGCCACAGTGCAGGAACACCAGGGACTGTAAGGCAACCACCAGTAGCTGAGAAACAGGCAATGAAGGACTATTCTCTAGAGTTTTCTGAAGGAGCAAGAACTTTGCAGACACTTTGCATTCAGACATTCAGGCTCCAGAACTGGGAGAGAATTAATTTATGTTGTCTTAAGCTACCCAATTTATGGGTAATCTGCTGAGGCAGCTGCCCAACACAAATGTGGTATCCATAAATACAGTCTGATTGAACCCAGCTCTGCTTACTCTCTTACCTGTTGTACATGTCTACATTCACATGGCAAAGATTTGGCTAATCATAGCAGAGAAAGTCTGACATGTAAAGACTAAAATATTTACTCTCTTACCCTTCCCAGAAAAAATGTGCAGACCCCTGGCTTAGAATTTAGCATCATAATTCATTCCTCAGGTCTGGGGCCACCTTTTCTTGAAATACATGAGACAGTCAAAGGGGAAGAACAAATTCCATATTGTCCTGGGAAAGAGAGCAGCTTGAAGGTTAGTATGTATACTGATAGCAGGGTATCCCCTCACAAATAACAAGCATGTTATGCATTTCTACTGCAAAGAAATTGCCTCTAAAGCAGTAAATTGCATGTATTTTCTCAGAATTCTACTTTCATAGTCATAAATTGTTTTTAATAGTATCACACACAGGGGCATCTGGGTGGCTGTTAGTTGAATGTCAAACTTGATTTTGGCTCAGGTCACAATCTCGTGGTTCATGAGTTCGAGCCCTGTGTTGGGCTCTGAGCTGACAGTGAGGAAACTGCCATGGACTCTCTCTCTCTCTCTCTCTCTCTCTCTTTCTCTATTACCCTTCCACTTGTGCTCCCTTTCTCTCTCTCTCAAAATAAATAAATAATCTTAAAAAAAAGAAAGGACATCTTGTCTGTTGAAAAATAGCATATCACACACACACACGCTTCCCTTTGCCCATGTCGCATGTGAGCAAGCAGGAAATTTGAATAATGTTGATTAAAAGTGATTGCAAAAGCACAAGCAGCATAAGCCTGTATCTAGTTATACAGAAGGTCCAAGATCCTGCTTCTTGGCTCACGTCATTTCTAATCATTTCACAGAGACCCAGCAGCCACAGCACAGATTCTGAAATATAATATCAATTACCTGAAGAATGAAATACCAAGAATGAGATATTTGCCTCAGGCGCTTACTCTAGAACTGACCAACAATTGGGAATATAATAGAGATGGGCAGATTGCCAAACCTGTGAATCACCTCAAGTCTTACCCAAATAGTTGGATGTTCAGAGTGATTATAATTTGCCAATCATAGGTGATGTGACATGGAGCAGAGTTTTCAGGGGCTGTTTCTGCTATTAGTTTCTTTTAATTAAAACAACCAGAATATGCAGTAAAATTGTATTTACAAAATGTGTCCATTAAGTTTAAATAAATTATATTCTTTTTTTAAATATTTCTATTTATTTCTAGGAGAGAGAGAGAGAGAGACAGCGTGAGCGGGGGAGGGTCAGAGAGAGAGGGAGATACAGACTCTGAAATAGGCTCCTGGCTCTGAGCTGGCAGTCAGCACAGAGTAAATGAAATTATATTCTTGAAAGGAAAGAAAAAAACAAGTCTCCAAAATCGGACTATTATTGTTCAATTGGAATTGAATTGAATTGAATTGCAAGTCAATTCTCCATGAATCTGTGGCATTTTTACATGTCCAGATATTAAGAGACCAGGTGTTTCTTTACAGGAATATTTGTGGAGACATACAAGCTCTGGAGAGATAAGAGTAGGGAATTTTTCTTAGGAATATGTATGTATGTTCCTGGATATGTTAGGATAAAAGCAATGACTTCTTCTACAGAGATTTAGAGACATCCCCCCCTAGAGATAGTCCATGGTCATAAAAATAATCTCTCTTTCTGTGGAGAAGAGGATGGGCAGATATGTACAAGTTCATCGGTAGCCCCAGAGTCTACAAAACTTGGAGTTCGTCCAGTAACTCACCCTCACTGTGTGCAGTTACCTGACTGTGTGCAGAGTCCTCACTGTGACTCACTGTGGAAACTGAGGCTCATGTCACCAGCATTGTGTGTACTCTGTCTGCTCCTTTTGCTGCAAGTAATAAACTATCTTTCTCTCTGATTTAAAAATCTCCTATTTTTATTTAAAATCTATTTTAATGTATATTTAAAAAAATGTAATGTCTATTTTTAAGAGAGTGAGCATGAGCTGGGAAGGGGCGGAGAAAGAAGGGAACAGAAGATCCTAAGTGAGCTCCATACTGACAGCAGTGAGCCCCATGCCGGACTCAAACTCAGGAGCATAAGATCATGACCTGAACTGAAGTCAGAAGCTCAACTTACTGAGCCACCAGGAGGCCCAGAAATCTCCTGTTTTATATATAAGTACACAGCTTGTTGTAGGTTGACTTACTTTACAAATAGTATAAAGTTTAAGCTTTTCACAGTACCTGACTTTATTTTTAAGATTGAATTTTCTGATTAAAACCATAATATATGTTTATAAGTTTACTGAAGAAAATTTGGAAATGTAAAACTATACAAATGTACAATATAAAATGGTCCCAAGCCACTTTTTTCTTTTTCTTCAATATTTTCCTTGTTATATAATTTTTTATTTTCCATGGTTTATAAATGTACATTTTGCTTTATAAATTCCACACAGGTTAACATGCAGTCCCTTACTTAAATAGATGTGTTGGTCACAAAACATACTCTTGCTGATTTTTTAATTATTATTTTCATATACTACTGTTTTTCCTCATTTATCCTCATGTGTCTGGAAATACTTTTTAGAAGAATTTTCATTAATTTGAAAATATTGTCTTTATAGACCAATGTCATATGTGCAGCCCTGGACAATACTTTTCTCCCCATGAAGATATTACAAGCACAGTGTCAATGTCTCTTAGAGAAAAGTGTTGTGCAGAAGTCTATGCTCAGAATAGTTGCAACTTTATTTGGGAGGGAGATTGTTGCATATTCTTTATCTGACTTTTTTTTTGTGTGATATTTTCACCTTTGTTTCTTTAACATATTATTCCATGATGCCAAGTGATGTTCAGAGAGGTCTTATAGCCAGCTGGAGCTGCTGTCATTTTGTTTCCAAAAGAAATAGTTGGATTTATTTCTTAGATTATATCACCTAATTTTTTTTTTTTTTTGAGAGACATGAGAGAGCTCATGGGAGTCAGGGAGGGGCAGAGGGACAGGGACAGAAAGAATCTTAAGTCCACTCCATGCCCAGCAGACACCCTGACATAGACTCAGTCTGACAGAATGAGATCATGACCTGGGCCAAATCAAGAGTTGGTCACTTAACCAACTAAGCCACCCAGAAGCCCCAACTATTCTTAAATTTTTTAATTCACTTATTTATTTTAAAATTTATTTTTTATTTTTTAAGCTTTTATTTAACTTCCAGTTAGTTAACATATGGTGTAATATTAATTTCAAGTGTACAATTTAGGGATTCAATACTTCCATACAACACTTGGTGCTCATCACGACAAGTGCCTTCCTCAAACTCCATCATCTAGTTCACCCTTCTCCCCACTGACCTCTCTCTTGGAAACCTTCAGTTTATTCTCTAAAGAGTCTGTTTCTTAACTTGCCTCTTTTGAAAAACTGTTACTTATAATTTAGGATTACAGATGATATAATTTGCATTTCTATTTCTTATTCTTTTGTTGGGTGATAATTTTCAGGAAAGAAGAAAATGAAGTCTCTATCTGTTACTTTAGAACCATTAATTATTTTATGACTGGCTATCCAGAAGTGCTCTTCTACCTAGTCTAATGGTTTTCCATTGATTACCTTTAGTTTTGACAGTAGATAATCATCCCTAAATAAAGAAACACTTGGTATCCCTTTTACAAAGTTATACTACATAGCAGCTCTAAAATGCATACAAAAATGATGAATATTTTATCTTCAATTCATGATGTAGCTTCCAGGAATTCTCAGGGACTAAAGTCACAGTCTCCCTATAAGTACACTTATACATCAAAGGTTCTGTGTTATTAATCCAATGGAACTTTCAATTTGTACTTATGTTTATTCTTGTCTAGAAAGTATCTTTCCCACAAAGAGTCTACTTTATATTTATATATGTTCAATCATTGTAATTAGAGGTGCACCATTAATAATTCATGGTTTGTGAAGAATTAGTATAATAGGATTCTGACATTTACTGTCTAAACCTATTGTGTTTGGAAATGTCTTACATTACATTGTGCACCATGACCCAATGATTTCACCATGGGGGAAAAAAAGATAAAACCTTTTAGTTTTTAAGCTCTGGCTACATAAATGGATAGTTAGAGAGCTTTGAAAATATGACACAGCAATGTTTATCCTGGGGATACTGAGATCCTTCACAAATTAAAAATGCTCTATCTGAATTATGGTGTTCTCACTTGATTGCATAAGGATACACTAACCCACTTAACATGATATAGTAGAGTTATATATTGTATAAAAGTCACTCCATTATCAAAGCTGTTAAAACATCCATTGGCAGTGGTAATTTAGTTGTTTGAATAAAGTGAATTTGGTTCAATCTTTTTTTCCTTAATGAGGTCTGAGTTTTCATCTATTTTGCTTTTTTTTTTTTGTATATCTGTCAATGTCTTTATCTTATCTATTAAACATAGTATTCCAGCTAATGTGGGTTATAAATACACCTTATTTTTCCAATAAATTATTTTATCATAAGGAAGTTTATTATAAATTAGCCAGTCTAAAATTTTCTTTTCATTTCTTAGAATAATTCCACTGATGACACTTGGAATCTATGATTTTTAAGCAAGAAAAATTTAGTGTCTATCCTCTTAAAATGTCCCTCTTGAAAAGTGTTTGCGTTATTTGCCCACATTTCATGATTATACATAATTTTATATTTTGTGAATTGAAATACTCAAGTAGTCAGATATCCACCAGAATTCCTACTCCTTTGACATACTGTATTTTCTGCCACAGATGCAACAAAAGTCTGAGAAAAGGCATCACACATTCTGGTGTCTTGAGGGACAGACCTTAAAAAAATTAATTCAAATATTATTTTGCTGGTTAGGAGACCCTTTTGGTTTTGGAGTGATAAGAAATGTAAAATTATCAGAAAATAATTATGAGAAAAATGTATTATATATGAATACATATATAGAGGCTTAATTTTTAAGCTGAAATTTCGTTCTGAAAATTTTCAAAAATTTACAAAAATGGAAAGAATTTAAACTGAATACCCATAAACCTACAGGCTTATTTAAGAGCATATAAAGATGGATTGATACATGAATAAAAGGATAGATATATATTATGATCAAACAAGTATAATAAATACTAATTATAGAATCAAATTGTGGTTATTGTCCCATTGGTAATGTAGTTAATAATATTGTATGTGTGGTGGTAGATTGTGATTACACTTACTGTGGTGACTGTTGAGTAATGTATAGAATTGTCAAATCAATATGTGGCATATACCTGAAACTAATATAAAGTTGTATGTCAATTATACCTCAAAAATAAATGAAAAATAAACTACAGGTGACAATAAAATTCTGCCAAAATATGTCTCTATACACATATCATTAACTAGTGTTGTATATTTGTTTAAGCTTCCTTTTGTAAAGTTTATATACAATGAAATGTTCAAATCTTAAGTGTATAGTTTGAAGAGTTCTGAAAAAAAATGCAAACACAACACTAATATCTCAGAAACTTGCCCTCAAATTTGCCTCACACCCTTTCTGGTAAATTCCTGCCTTTAAATCCTGAAGACAAGCTGTTTAGATGATATCAACGATATTAATTTTGTCCATTCTAGAGATACATATAAATGGAATCATAGAAAATATAAAATGTCTTGTAAGCTCTTAGCACCAGTTTTGAGATTTGTCTATGTTTTCTTCATACCTTGTACTTGATTAGTAATATCCCACTGTACAAATATGCCAAAGTCCTTTTGCCATTTACTATTTGGTAGACATTTGGCTTCTTTCCAGTTTGAATTATTATATATAAAGTTGTTACAAGTACTCTTGTTCAAGTATTTTTGGCCTTCCTGTAAAATTATGTTAATGTTTTCTAAATATGTAGAAGTGTTTTATAGGAGCCTACCAGGAATTGAACAAAGTGATTGTATAATCTCTCATCCAATATACCATGCACAAGACTTCTAGTTGCCCCAATACCAACACGTGGCTATCTAAATTTAAATGGACTGAAATTAAGTAATGTTAAATTTAGTTCTGCAATGATACTAAACATATTACAAGAGCTGAAACTACTTTGTGACCACTCTATCAGGCAACACCTACATCGACTATCGAGTCGCCCTCCACATACTTGTTAACATTTGGTATTATGAAAAAGGGATGCTGGTAGGAGGAGGCAAGACGACGGAGAAGTAGGGAGCTCCATTCATTTTGCTTGCCCCCATCTCTGAAACAGAGAAAGCCTGAGGCCATAGGACACTGAACCACAGGAGTTTGGGAAGAAAAAGAGACAGGGTACATTGGAAAGGCAGCCTTATAAGTGTGTGAGTGTAAACTGGGGTAGATAAAAATGGGCCGGGATCTGAGACATGGAGGGAGGTGAGGGAGCCCCCTTCACGGGGAGCCACACGAATTGAGAGGAAAAGAAAAGGGGGCTGAAACTGCTCAAACAACTGTCCCTGGAAAAGAGAAAAACCTTGGCTCCAGACAGAGAGAGTTCTTAGTTCTAACTGGGGTGGTTACTTTGAAATGGGTGCCCCTGGTCCCAGGAGGCGCCAGGAGAAACTACTCCCCTGCTCCCCTGGCTCGACCCCGGCGATGGAGAAGGGACCAAGCAGAGGCTGTGCCGCTGCCCTCCAGGGTCGATCCCCAGTGGCGGGAAAGTAGCCAACCTGCAGGACTGTGTTTCGTGTGGTATCAATAAAGCATGTGGACTGGAACCTGGAAATGAGGCGGGGCTTGGGACATAGAACATGGCTCAACATGGCTGCACCTGCAGCACAGGGAGATCAGAACCAAGGGAGTGATTTGTGGCACTTGGTTCCAGAGGTGACTGGGGTGCCACCATTTTACTCCACACAACCACCAAGGTGGGAACTCAGGAAGCAGCCAGCGGGACCTCAGTGGAAGATAAGACTTTTCTACATGAAACCATGCCCATCTCCACTAGAGAGCTCTTTTTTTTTTTTTTTTTTTTACTGGAGCCCAGGGCAAAACCAACATGTATGCTCTGCTGTGGTTAATTCTAGATCAATTCTTTCTATTCAGATATATTTTCCCTTATCCCATTCGTATCCTTCCCCTCTACTGGACTGAGTACTCCGGTCATTGGTTTGCCTAAACAGTCCCATTTAATCCATTCTCTAGATGTATATTCTACACCTCCACAGCTACCTTTCTATCTCTCTCTCTGGAATAATCAGACTATACAGTTTCTCTGAGTAACATTATCTTCATTTCTTTCTCCTTGCCTCCTACCATATTCTCCTCTTTCTCTCTCTGAATTAAGCCTCTTAGTCTTTCTGCCTGCTCATTGTCCGATTTCACTTTCTCCCTGTCCTGACATTTCTCTGTGTATATTCTCTCCTATCAGCACTGCACACACTTCTCTCTATCTGTAGCTGGGAATTCTGGTTTTATGTTTTTAGATTGTCCTTTGTCTTTTGAGGTTTTTTTTTCTTCTTTTTCTTCTTTTCTTTTTCTTTTTCCCTTTTGGTTTGCTTGTTTGTTGGATTTGTCTGTGTTTGTGTGCCTTTATTCCCTGTGTGTTTGTCTGTCTGTTTTCTTTTCCAAGGCCACCTCAAGAAACAAGCCAAAGTACACATGGTAGAGAGTCCCAAATACCACTACAAGTAAGGAAATAAAATAACCAAACAACAAGAGATAAGAAGAGACAACATTAAAAGAACACTTCCTGAATGGACAGGCCCTAGACAGTCAATGAGCCTTCTTTAATATAGCAGTACTATCATGTGCAAAGCACATAACAAGCTTTTAAAACTAACAAGAGACAGAAAGCTAGTCAAAATGACGAGATTCAAGAACTCTCCTCTAAAGAAATTCTAGGAAGAAATGACAGCTAAAGAGCTGCTTAAAATAGATATAAGCAACATAACGGAACAAGAATTTAGAACAATGGTGATAAAATTAATCACTGGACTTGAAAAAAGCATGGAAGACATCAGAGAAGCTATCGCTACAAAGACTAGAGCTTAAAAACACTTGTGATGAATTTAAAAATGCTATACATGAGGAGCATAATAAAATGGAGGCATCCAATGCACAGACTGAAGAGTCGGAGAGAATAGGTTAATAGGAAACACATGTATAGAGAAAAAGGAATCCAAGAAAAAGAGAGATAAACTGATCCAGGAACATGAAAGGAGAGTTTGAGAGCTCAGCGATACAATCAAATGGAACAATATCCGAATCACAGGAATACCAGAAGAGGAAGAGAGAGGGAAAGGTGCTGAAGAAGTACATGAAAAAATTATAGCTGAGAACTTCCCCAATCTGGGGAAGGAAACAGACATTGAAATCTAAGAGGCACAGAGAACTCCCCTCAGATGTAACTTGAATCGATCTTCTGCATGACATATCATAATGAAACTGACAAATTATAAGCACAAAGAAGAGAGAATTCTGAAAGCAGCTAGGGATAAAAGGGCCCTAACATACAAAGGGGCACCTATCAGAGTAGTTACGGACCTATCTAATGAAACTTGGCAGGCCAGAAAGGAATGATAGGAAATCTTCAAAGTGATGAACAGAAAAAATATACAGTCAAGAATCCTCTATCCAGCAAGCCTGATATTCAGAATAGAAGGAGAGAGAAAGGTCTTCCCAAATAAAACAAAACAAAAAACATTTGTCATCACTAAGCCAGCCCTACAAGAAATCCTGAGGGGGACTCTATGAGGGAAAAGTTGCAAGGAATATAAGGTACCAGAGACACCACTATAAGAATGAATCCTACAGAGAACACATTGACTCTAAACACATATTTTTATTTTTATTTTTTTTATTTATTTTTTTTTCAAATAGTTTATTGTCAAATTAGTTTCTACATAACACTCAGTGCTCATCCCCAAAGTGCCCTCCTTCATGCCCATCCCCCTCTTCCCCCCACATCCATCAGTCCTCAGTTTTTGTCAGCATTCAAGAGTCTCTCATGGTTTGCCTCTCTCCCTTTCCCCCACCATTTCCGCCCTTCTTCTCCCCCTTGGTCCTCCGTCAAGTTCCTCCTAATCCTCCTATACGTGCAAACATATGGTATTTGTCCTTCTCTGCCTGACTTATTTCGCTCAGCATAACACCCTCAAGGTCCATCCATGTTGCTACACATGGCCAGATTTCATTGTTTCTCATTGCCATGTAGTATTCCATGGTATAGATAAACCACATCTTCTTGATCCATTCATCTGTTGATGGACACTTAGGCTCTTTCCATGTTTTAGCTATTGTGGAGAGTGCTGCTATGAACATTGGGGTACATGTGCTCCTATGCCTCAGCATTTCTGTATCCCTTGGGTAAATTCCTAGCAGTGCTATTGCTGGGTCATAAGGGAGTTCTATTGTTAGTTTCCTGAGGAACCTCCACACTGTTTTCCAGAGGGGCTGTACCAGTTTACATTCCCACCAACAGTGCAGGAGGGTGCCCGTTTCTCCACATCCTCGCCAGCATCTAGAGTTCTCTGATTTGCTCATTTTAGCCACTCTGACTGGCGTAAACACATATTTTTAAATAATAACACCGAATGTAAAGGAACTGAATGCTCCAATCAAAAGACATAGGGTAGCAGAATGGATAAAAAAACCAAAATCAATCCATTTTCTGCCTACAAGAGACACATTTAGACTTGAAGACACCTTCAGATTGAAAGTGAGGGGATGGAGAAATATCTATCATGCTACTGGAAGTCAAAAGAAAGCTGGAGTAGCCATACTTATATCAGACAAACTGGACATTAAACTAAAGTCAGTAACAAGGGATGAAGAAGGGCATTATTAAATAATTACAGTTTCTAACCATCAGGAAGAGCTAACAATTATAAATGTCTTGCACCAATTACAGGACCACCCAAATACATAAAAAAATTAATCACAAACAGAAACAATCTGTTATTATTATTAAACATTATGGAAATGATTGTGCTAATAGCAGGAGACTTTAATACTCCACTTAAAGCAATGGATAGATCAACCAGACAGAAAATCACTAAAGAAACAATGGACTTGAATGACACATTGGACCAGATGGATTTGACAGATATATTTAGAACTCTACATCCAGAGGCCAGGGAATTCACTTTCTTCTTAAGTGCACATGGCACATTCTCCAAGATAGATCACATACTGGGACATAAAGCAGCCCTCAATAAATACAAGAGAATTGAGATCATACCATGAACACTTTCAGATCACAATGCTATGAAACTTGAAATCAATCACAGGATGAAGTCTGGAAAACCTCAAAAAACATGGAGCTTAAAGAACACCCTACTAAAGAAGGGATGGGTCAATCAGGCAATTAGAGAAGAAATTTAAAAATATAAGGAAACAAATGAAAATGAAAATACAACAATCCAAACTCTATGGGATGCGGCAAACGCAGTCCTAAGAGGAGAGTACGTTGCACTCCAGGCATATTTCAAGAAACTAGAAAAAGCACAAATTCAAAATCTAACAGCACACCTAAAGGAACTATAAAGAGAGCAACAAGAGCACCTCAAAACCAGCAGAAGAAGAGAAATAATAAAAATCAGGGCAGAAATAAACAATACAGAATAAAAATAAATAAATAAACCAGTTGAACAGATCGATGTAAGCAAGAGCGGGGCTTTTGAAAAAGTAACAAAATTGGCAAACTTCTAGCCAGGCTTCTCAAAAAGAAAAGAAGAGCACCCAAATAGACAAAATTATGAATGAAATGGATTTATTGCAACCATCCCTCAGAAATACAAACAATTATCAGGGAATACTATGAAACATTATATGGCAACAAACTGGAAAACTTAGAAAAATGGACAAATTTCTTTTTTTTTTTATGTTTTATTTATTTCTAGGAGAGAGAGAGAGAGAGAGAGACAGCGTGAGCAGGGGAGGGCCAGAGAGAGAGGGAGTCACAGACTGAAACAGGCTCCAGGCTCTGAGCTGGCAGTCAGCACAGAGCCCGACGCGGGGCTCGAACCCACGAACCGCGAGATCATGACCTAAGTGAAAGTCAGACGTTTAACCGACTAAGCCACCCAGGAGCCCCCAAAATGGACAAGTTTCTAAACACACACTCACTACCAAAATTCACATGGGAAGAGATAGAAAATATGAATAGACCCATAACTAGTGAAGAAATTGAATCAGTTATCAAAAATCTCCCAACAAATAAGAGCCCAGGGCAAGATGGTTTCCTTGGCAAATTCTACCAGACATTTAAATCAGAGTTAATACCCATTTTTCTCAAGCTATTCCAAAAAATAGAAATCATAGGAAAACTTCCAGACTCATTCTTCGAAGCCAGCATCACTTTGATTCCCAAGCCAGACAAAGACCCAGCCAAAATAAGAGAACTACAGGCCAATATCCTTGATGAATATGGATTCAAAAATCCTCGACAAGATACTGGCAAATCGAATGCAGCAGCACATAAGAAAAAGTATCCACCATGATCAAGTGGGATTCATTCCTGGGTTACAGAGCTGGTTCAATATTCATAAATCAATCTATGTGATACATCACAGTAACAAAAGAAAAGCTAAAAACCATATGATCTTGTCTATAGATGCAGAAAAAGCATTTGACAAGATACAGCATCCCTTCTTAATAAAAACCCCTGAGAAAATCGGAACAGAATGAAATTATTTAAACATCATAAATCCCATCAGCTAACATCATCCTCAATGAGGAAAAACTGAGAGATTTCCCCCTGAAATCAGGAACACGACAAGGGTGTCCACTATTACCACTGCTATTTAACATAGTGCTGGAAGTCCTAGCATCAGCCATCAGACAACAAAAGGAAATAAAAGGCCTCAGAATTGACGACAAAGAAGTCAAACTTTCACTTTTCGCAGAAGACATAATACTCTACACAGAAAGCCCGATAGACTCCACCAGAAGCCTACTAGAACTGATCCATGAATTCAGTACAGTCGCAGGGTACGAAATAAACGTACAGAAATCTGTTGCATTTTTATACACCAATAATGAAGCAACAGAAAGAGAAATCAAGAAAATGATCCCATTCACAATTGCACAGAAAAGAAAATACCTAGGAATAAACCTAACCAAAGATATAGGAGATGTGTATGATGAAAACTATAGAAAACTTATGAAGGAAATTGAAGACACAAAGAAATGGATAAACAGTCCATGCTCATGGGTAGGAAGAATAAATATTGTTAAAATATCATTACTACCCAAAGCAATCTACACATTCAATGCAATCCCAATCAAAATTGCACCAGCTTTCTTCTCAAAGCTAGAACAAACTATCTTAAAATGTGTATGGAACCACAAAAGACCATGAATAGCCAAAGTAATATTAAAGAAGAAAACCAAAGTGGGAGGCATCACCATCCCAGACTTTAGCCTCTACTACAAAGCTGTAATCATTCAAAACTGTATGGTATTGGCACAGAAACAGGCACATAGACCAAAGGAATAGAATAGAGAACTCAGAATTGGACCCACAAATGTATGGCCAACTGTCTTTGACAAGGCAGAAAAGAGTATCCAATGGAAAAAAGACAGCCTCTTTAATAGATGGTGCTGGGAGAACTGGACAGCAACATGCAGAAGAATGAAACTAGATCATGTTCTCACATCATACACCAAAATAAACTCAAAATGGATAAAGGACCTGAACTTGAGACAGGAAACCATGAAAACCCTAGAGGAGAAAGCAGGAAACAACCTCTTTGAACTCAACCGCAGCAATTTCTTACTTGACACATCCCCGAAGGGAAGGGAATCAAGAGCAAAAATAAACTATTGGGATATCATTGAAATAAAAACCTTCTGCACTGCAAAGGAAACAATCCATAAAACTAATAGGCAACTGATGGATTGGGAAAAAATCGTTGCAAATGACATATCAGATAAAGGGTTAATATCCAAAATCTATAAGGAACTCACCAAACTCCACACCTGAAAAACAAACAATCCAGTGAAGAAATGGGCAGAAGATATGAACAGACACTTCTCCAAAGAGAACATCCAGATGGCCAACAGACACATGAAATGATGCTCAGCTTCCTTCATCATCAGAGAAATCAAAACCATACTGAGATTCCCCCTCACACCGGCCAGAGTGGCTAAAATGAGGAAATCAGAGGACTCTAGATGCTGGCAAGATGTGGAGAAATGAGCCCCCTCCTACACTGTTGGTGGGAATGTAAACTGGTGCAGCCCCTCTGGAAAACAGTGTGGAGGCCCCTCAAAAAATAAACAATAGAACTCCCCTATGACCCAACAATAGCACTGCTAGGAATTTACCCAAGGGATACAAGAGTGCTGATGCATAGGGGCACATGTACCCCAATGTTCATAGCAGCACTTTCAACAATAGCCAAATCATGGAAAGAACCTAAGTGTCCATCAACTGATGAATGGATCAAGAAGATGTGGTTTATATATACAATGGAATACTACATGGCAATGAGAAAGAATGAAATCTGGCCATGTGTAGCAACATGGATGGACCTTGAGGGTGTTATGCTGAGTGAAATAAGTCAGGCAGAGAAAGACAGATACCATATGCTTCCACTTACAGCAGGATTAGGACAAACTTAACAGAGGGCCATGGTGGAAGAGAAGGAGAAAACAGTTGGGGAGAGAGTGGGAGGCAAACCATGAGAGACTCTTGAATACTGAGAACAAACTGAAGGTTAATGGGGGAGGAGAGAAGAAGGGGAATGATGGACATGGGGGAGGGCACTTGTTGGGAAGCTCTGGGTGTTATATGGAATCCAACTTGACAATAAACTGCGAAAGAAAATAAATTAAATTAAATTTAAAAAAATTGGCATTTCAACTTTTAAGTACAAGTTGTTCTAGTTTGTGTGGAATATCATTTCATTGTAGTTGTCATTTGCAGTTCTCTGATGAGAAATGATATTGTGAACATTTTCATGTGCTTTTTGGCAACTTCTGTGAGGTTCTTGTTCAATTCCTTTACACCTCTACTACTGTACAGTTTTCCTTGTTATTATTGAGTTGCAAGTTCTTTTTAGATCTCAGATGAAATTCTTTTGGTAGATATATTTCCTCTTGTAGGTGGTTTATTTATTGATTTTATCAATATTATATTTTAATAAACATAATTTAGAAATTTTGACTAAATATAATTAATCATTTTAAAATTTTATTGTTATTGCTTTCCAAAATGTATTTAGATTTAAGACAATATTGCTTACTCTCATGTCACAAAGGCATTTATTAAATTTTTTATAGAAGCCTTATACTTTCAACTTAAAAATTTTTTTTAATGTTTATTTTTAGAAAGAGAGAGAGAGAGTACATGCTGGGGAGAGACAGAGACCGAGAGAGACAGAATCCAAAGTAGGCTGTAGGCTCCCAGATGTCAGCACAGAGCCCGACGTGTGGCTTGAATTCACAAAGTGTGAGATCATGACTTGAGCCGAAGTCAGATGCTTAACAGACTGAGCCACCTAGATGTCCCTGTTTCAAGTTTTATAATTTAGGCTATTGTATCTCAAATTGGTTGTGTGTGTGTGTGTGTGTGTGTGTGTGTGGTATGAGACATATAGCATTTTTGTGCATATATATATATATTCAGTTTTTTCAGCACCATTAGCTGAAAATACTTTCCTCATAGAGTTGTTTTCTATCGATTAAAATATCAAACAAACAAACAAACAAACAACAGTTGTAGTGTGAGCCTATATTTGGGCTCTCTAGTCTCATTCTTCTAATTGTTTATGTCACTACATACACACAGTTTTCAAAGCTGTAGTTTTATAAATACTCTTGAAGTTGGAATAGAAATTCTTCATGGTTGTCAAATTTTCTGAAATATTTTGTAAGCATCTATTTTGATGATCATATTTTCTCTTCATTTATTAATACAGTGAATTTTAGGGGCACTTGAGTGGCTCAGTTCATTAAGCACCTGACTTGATTTTTGGCTCAGGTCATGATCGCCTGATTCATGAGTTTGAGCCCAGAGTTGGGCTCCACGCTGACAGCATGAAGCCTGCTTGAGATTATCTCTCTCTCCTTCCCTCTTTGTCCCTCTACCTGCTTCCTTCTCTCTCAAAATAAATAAAAAAGTTTAAAAGAAAACAGTCAGTTTTATTAATTGATTTTCAAATGATAAACCAATCTCACATTATTTGGTTATAACACCACTTGGTTATAATATATTATCATGTATATATTAATGCATTTTATTTGTTATATTTGATTAAGAAATCTGTTTTCAATGGGGATATTAGTCTTTAACATTCTATTCTTCATTTTTTAAATTTTAGAATGTTGTCAGTTTTTGGTGTTATGGTTATGGTGGCCTCATAAAACAAGTTAGGAAATATTTTCTATCTCTAATTTTTTGAAGAGTTTATATCATATTGGTCCTATTTCTTTTTTAGTTGCATGAGAGAATTTATAAGTAAAACCATCTGCACCTGAATTTTTCATTGTTGGAAGGTTTTAAAAAATAATAAATTCATTTCTTTCAACACATAGAAGGGTGTTGAATATTGAGTTATTTGGAAAGCAGACTCTTAAATAGACTTACCGGGTAGGGTGTTTATTTATGAAGGCTCTTAGTAGCAATCCCTGTGGAATGGAACAGGAAAAACAAAACAAAACACAAGTTTGTATAGAGAAGAAGCCAAGACCTGACCTCAACCTTAGCTTAAACACAAAGTTCTAGAATTAAAATACATAATTACAGTTTTTCCTCATTAGGCCAAAATGGCAGAACCTTTACACTGCCTTCCACCCCCAGTAATTAATCACTGGGTGAGGGCCTCTGAACGAGGGCTCAGCTTTGAGTAGGATGACTGTGAAGCTGAAACAACTACTAGAAGGCTGACAGATGAAGATTGTCTGATGATGGCACTTATAGCAGCTGCAACTGCGAAATAGTCAGTTCTTGAAAAACAGCCAGTGTGTGCAAACCTGTGTATATATCACAAAGGCTATTTAGATTGTCTATTTTATCTTGTTTCAGTTTAGGTTACATTTTCAAGGAACGTGTCTGTCTTATTTAAGCTATCGAACTTGATAGTCCCTTAACAAATATTCATTGACTATAGGACAAAAATTTAATTTTACACCTAACGAAATCCATATCTGATGATAATCTATGCTCATTCACCTTCTTCTTCTTTTTAAATTTATTTTTGAGAGAGAGAGAGAGAGAGAGAGACAGCGTGAGCAGGGGAGGGTCAGAGAGAGAGGGAGACACAGAATCTGAAGCAGGCTCCAGGCTCTGAGCTAGCTGTCAGCACAGAGCCGGATGCGGGGCTCGAACCCATGAACGTGAGATCATGACCTGAGCCTAAGTCGGATGCTTAACCGACTGAGCCACCCAGGTGCCCCTCATTCACCTTCTTCTTACTTAACACAGTTCTAAATCTAAGAAAACATGAAAATAGATGTAAAATTTTAAATGCATATGACCGGAATGAAATTTGCTGAGGAAGGTAAATTGGAAATGTTTGATACGTCGTATACCCCAAAACAATAAAAGCAATATGAATTAAAGTAATTTTACAATATCATATTATATTGACACAAATTTAGTTCTAAGAAGTGTTGCTGAGATCATGGAGGAAAACGAACTCTTACACAGTCTTGGTGGTATTGGTAATGTGTTAAGCTTTCTTGTTTTTAAATTTTTTGTTTGTTTTTGAGAGAGAGACAGGGAGGGAGACAGAGTGTGAGCAGGAGAGGGGCAAAGAGCGAGGGAGACACAGAATCCAAACAGGCTCCAGGCTTTGAACTGTTCGCACAGAGCCCAATGTGGCACTCGAACTCACAAACTGTGAGATCATGACCTGAGTCGAAGTCAGACACTTAACTGACTGAGCCACCCAGACGCTCCAATGTGTTAAGCTTTCTTGGTGGGGAATTTGACTATATCTAAACAAAGTTCAAAGGCTATGGTCTATAATGTCTTTTTTGGAAGAGAAGAAAAATGAGACGAGTCATAGGTTTAGTTAATTGTCTCCAACAATGACTGTGTTTTTTTCCACTTTCATAATTATAGCAAATCGGCTGAGACTTCCTATGTATTTACTATATTCTTAACTAAATTAGTAAACTATAAAATCAGTGCTTTAATTTGATGTTAATTCTAATTTTACTTTGTGATTTCCTTTATAGACGAACTAAAATATAGAATGTCTCCATTAAATATTGATTAGAAAGCAAGACTTCTGGGGCGTTATAACTTGTTTTTTAAAAAATAACTAGTGCCATTTTTAACTATCAATAGTAAATTACCTCTCACTGCTAAATGTTGGTATCCATTCATAGTTGTTGACACACAAATTTCTTCCCTCACTAACATCTCCCCTTCCTAAGATTATTGCCAAGTTTCCATTATTTGGGATCATTGATCACATAACACATACATGTGTTTTATTTCAAAATCAAATTTTGGCTGCCAGAGGCATTATCTAGTAACTAACATAATTTAACTGTAGCAAAAAAACCATCAGTTACATTTTTGAAATATCAAGACTGTATTAGCTTCTAAACTTAAAATATTTGTTTACCTGTTTCCTTTAGGTTCAAGTATCAAAGCCTGTTGAAGCAATTCATCCATGTCCAACACGTACACATTTCTAAGTTAGAATAAAATATACAATTAATATATGTTGGGCTTCAACTGGTACTATCTAAAATTGTTAACAAAATTATTGCCCATAGTTCATCCAATTTATTTTAGAATGTTCTTCATGGGCTAAAAGAGGTTTCAACTGAATCATGAAATGTCTTATAATTCTGTTTCTTATATTTTGATATTCTACAAAGAGACTTTTTGTTGTTGTGTTTCCTTCTTCCATGATTGTTCATGATCTAAGATGTAGGGAATTGAGTCAATTTATCTTTTCTGTTTTTTCTTTAATGTTTATTTATTTTTGAGAGAGAGAGAGAGACAGAGTGTGAGCAGGGGAGAAGCAGAGAGGGAGACACAGAATCTGAAGCAAGCCCCAGGCTCTGAGCTGTCAACACAGAGCCCGAAACAGGGCTTGAACTCATGAACTGTGAGATCATGACCTGAGCCAAAGTTGGATGGTGAACTGACTGAGCTGCTCAGGCATCCCTATCTTTTCTGTGTTTATATCAAAGGTAGATTTTAGAATCTAATTCACTAACATGTCAGCTTCCTGTATTCTTTGGATAATCTGACTTAAACATTGGTCTTATCAGTATTAGCCTTTAACATGAAATAAACTATTCTATAAATGTCTTGCTTCTAGGACAATATAGCATCTTAAGAGGGACTCTGGAAAGCACTGTAAATGGGCAATCTAGTAAAACAACGGAAAATCCCAGAAATATTACCTGCTGAATATCTAAAAGACCAAGATCCTTTCTTGACTAATTTGGGAAGAAAAAAAATCACTGGAAAGTATCTCCAATATCTGGGGAGGAGAGTGAGAATTAGAAACTGACAGCATTAGAAAGTTTGTAATATCTATAGGAATAGAAGCTGGATCAAGTAGCCTATATTTTTCTCCATGTGGATTTTTAAGGTGAAATTCAATAGTGCTTCTTTATTTTATTCCTAAAAATGCAGCTGCATTTAACAACCGTTCAAATTGGGCAGTGAGGCATACTGGTTCACATTTGGATGTGACATAGACCTTGGTATAAGTCCACTGTGCCACTCATATGGTTATTAAAAATAATTCTTATAAGCTCTTCTGTCTAAGCCTTGGTTTTCTTATCTGTAATATAGCAAACATAGTATATACCTCATGGGTTGATTAAAGGATGATGTGCCTGGAACATAGTAACTCATTAGAAATTTAAGTCAAAAGACTAGAGAGTGAGTGCACTAATTCTCTAGCTGGACATTTGTTCAGTAAAACAGACTACGCCATGCAGGTGGGTTCTAATCAGACTCAAGAGAATAAACAGTGACAGTTACCATCTGGAACAAAAATGTAGCCTCCAGAATTACAACACTAAATTTTGATGAAGCATTTTACAATGGAAACTATTTAATTAAGATTTCCTCCTGGACTTGCTCCACATTATCCCTTAGCTGAAATGATTCGTACTTCCTTTACTGTGTGTATTACAGAGATGAAAATAGAAAGTCTAGATATAGATTAGAAAAAAAAGATTTCAAAATTAGACTGAACTCCGCTTAACCGGTTTTATTTATGCCCATTGATTACATCATGATTTATAATAGAAGAAGAAAAAATAGAGGCTGTGCTTCGGTAAAGTCAAGCCAAACTAAATTTATATCAGAAAACTCTACATTACAATAGCACCCATATCTATTCAGGTAAGTAAATGATAGCTTTTGTCCACCCTTCAAGAGTTGTAAAACAAACAAACAATAACTACATTTCATTCACCAGATAGTTTTATGGTCCAATTAAGTTAATTGTTACTGACTAGGATGGTGTAATCAACAACCCCATCTGAGATTCTCTTTCTCTGATTAAACTTTCTCAGTATGCCATCTATTAAAGCACAGTCTTAGCTAATCCATGTGTGGGAGAAAGTGAAATTATACCTTCATTTTTGTATTCTGTGCTTAGCTAAATTTTTTCAGAAATTCTTTTCAGGGAATGACTAGTAAATCTACTAGTCATTTCCTAAAAATTTACAAAGCATTGAAAAAATTTACAAAAAATTTTCAGAGATTTGCCAGCAAAAAAACTGGAACACAAAACATAATAAAAATTTTCAACCAACTTGGAATAAAGCACTTGACCAGCATTTTTGCCAAGTAATGAGGTAATAAGGTGTTTCTGTGGTTGTTTTCTCATTTAGTCTAACACAATACTGAGGTTTCCTGTGTTGAGCCAAACAAAGCTACAGACTCCAATTTTGGTGATGCCCTTTTATTAATTTCTTTAAGTTTCAACTTTGCAACAACACACCCCTAAACCCTCAGGTTTTGGCTTCCCAGAACCTGCCCAGAGAGAAGGTCATGGGAATAACACCATTGCAACACCAGTCACCATAACTGTAAGGTTTGAATTACTATAATATCTGTTTGACTCTAAAACTCTTTCATTCTTGATTAATTAAAACAATCTTGGTTAATGCTTTCTCTGGTCCATCTTGTACTGGTCCAAGAATTTCACCTCCAGTCAACCAATATGAATGCCCCTGACTGTCCCTTTGAATCATGGCCTCAGTTCCAAAAACTAATAGAACCATGGTCCTATTCCATTACTTTTAGCTGTGATATCCAGATGGCTGTAGTCTACTTATGTGGGTTGATTTCCAAATGTTGAGCCAACCATAGATCCCTGAGGTAAGCTATAGGTTTATTTTTTACTATAATTTTTCAAACAGTACTTTTTTACATAGTAATTTTTAACAAAGTAATTCTCCAGAGCCTTCAAAATGTTGCATTTTAATTATTTTTTTCTAGAATTTTTGCTTGCTTCCAGGTAAGAGGGTTAGCCTAATCAAGTTATTCTGTGACTAGAAGAAAAAATTATTGAGAGACATTCAGTAATGACATGACATGTTATCATAGTGCAATTTCAAAGTAATAAAGACATCAGAGGTGCCCAGGTATCTCAGTTGGTTAAGAGGCTGGCTCTTGATGTTGGCTCCGGTTATGATCTCATGGTTCATGGGTTCAAGTCCTTCCTCAGTTCTCCTCTCACAGCATGGAAACTGCTTTGGATCCTCTGTCTTCTCTCCGCCCACCTCCTCAAAAATAAATAAATTTTTTAAAAAATTTAAGTAATGGATATGAGAAAAAGTCATTAATCTTTCAAATTTATACTTTAATACAATTTTAAATAATACTTAAAAGTTAACAATACTTATAAAGTATACAAAAGAGACAGTTACTTACATCTTTATTTTATGTAATGGTTCATATTCTAAGTATAGTATGTATAAATTAAAATATATTATCGTAATAACCTCAACAAAGTGGAAATCTTAACTATTGCTATTTTTAGTTCTTGTGTTCCATTTAGGTTTTAAGATATATATTGTATTACACTTATAAAAATTTGTATCTATTTTGTTTGGTACTAATAGTGTTTTCTCTGATCGAAATTTTCATTAAAAAAAAAAAAGCAACAGAAAGTAATTATTTTAGTTATAGTCTATAAAGAAACAGAAAAAAATCTTCTAACTGTAGGGCCCAAAAATTTTATACACACAAACACATAATTTTTTGCTGTTTCCAGAATACATTCTTACATGCTTGTATAAGTTTAGATGTTATTTTATTGTTTTCAAATTTTTAGATTTAGGAGTTAAGGTAATGCACATTTTGACTAGTTCAGTATAAAATAGGCTTAAGAATATGATACAATATAAAAATAACTCAAATTAATTTTGTTATTGAAATAGCAAAATTCTTCTCAAACATAAATTTATTCTTATTATCTGCAATCATACAATGGTCCTCATTAAAAATTCACCACATATTAGAAATCATTTCAAATGATAAAAACATAGTACTAGAATTTCTTGTAATATCCATTATAAATTCATTATAAATATACGAAGACAAAAAGATAGTCTTTTCAGCAAATGATGTTGAGAAAACTGGATATCCATATACCAAAAATGAACTTGGACCCTTACACCATATACAAGAATATATTTAACTAAGAAATAAATTAACTCAAAACAGATCAAACTTAAATGTAAGACCTAAGGGGCACCTGGGTGGCTCAGTTGTTTAAGCCTCTGACTTCAGCTCTGGTAATGATCTCACGGTTTGTGAGTTCGAGCTCCGCATCAGGCTTTGTGCTGACAGCTCAGAGCCTGGCGCCTGCTTCACATTCTGTCTCCCTCTTTCTCTGCCCCTACCCCACTGGTGCTTTGTCTCTGTCTCTCCATCGAAAATAAATAAACATTAAAAAAAAATTTTAATGTAAGACCTAAAACTATAAAATTCATGGAAGAAAACCTAGCTAAAAAGCTTCATGACATTAAAACTGGCAATGATTTCTTAGATATGACACCAAAAGCACAAACTTTACAAGAAAAATAGGTAAATTTGACTAGTTAAAATATAAAACTTTTGTGCATCAATGGATACTATCATTTAGTGAAAAGATAACCCACAAAATGGGAGAAAATATTTGCAAATCATGTATTTGTTAAGGTATTAATATCCCAAACATACAAGAAACTCCTACAAAGCAACAATATGAAAGCAAGCAACTTAATTAAAAAATAAGCAAACAACTTCATAAATATTTCTCCAACCATACACAAATGAATGAGTGCATGAAAAGATATTCATCATCACTAATCATTAGGGAAATAAAAATCAAATTCCCAATGAGATACCACTTCACATTCATTAGGATTGCCATTATGAAATAAGTAAGCAAACTAACAAAAAACAAAACAGAAAATAACAAGTGTGGGTAAGGATATGCAGAAATTGGAGCCATTGTGCATTGCTGGTGGAAATGTAAAATGGTATGATCACTATGAGGAAGTAGTGGTAGGTTTTGAAAAAAATTAAAAATAGAATTGCTATATGATCCAATAATTCCACTTTTTGGTATATACCTAAAAGTATTAAAAGAAGAAACTCAGACATTTGTAAATTCGTATTTATAGCAGCGTTATTCACAACAGCCAAAAGGTGGAAATAACCTGTGTCCATTGATATGTAAATGAATGAACAAAATGTGGTATACACAATGTAATATGATTCAGCCATAAAAAGAAAGGAAATTCTGGCATACACTAAAAAGTGGATGGACATATTGAACCTTATGCTGAGTGAGATCAGCCAGTCATAGAAGGATAAATCCTGTATGATTCCATTTATCTGAAGTTCACAATGTAGTCAAACTCATAGAGACAGAAGTAAAATGGTGGGTGCCAGGGGCAAGGAGGTGGAAGGAATAGGGATTATTGTTAATGGGTATGGAGTTTCAATTTGGGAAGATAAAAGATTCTAAACATGCATGTGGTTATAGTTGCATAATGATATGAATATATTTAATATTGATGAACTGTACATTTAAAAATAATTACAATGGTATTTTTATGTTATGTATACTTTACTACAATGAAAAACTACATGTGAAAACACTGAGTGAGCAAATCCCTGATATCATTCAGTCCCACCTTATTACTGAACTGTACCCCCACAAAAAATTTTTGAAAGGACAAAATCAGTCTAAATCTATATTTCAATATAAAAACCAAGGATGCTAACTGTGAGAGGATAAAAACCCAGAAATTATGAATAAGATTATTTTTTTACAAGTTTTCATCAAGCATAAAGTTTGCATTCTTTTTGTCCTTATTGAAAAAAGACAAAAAAAAAAGTTCAGATTCTCCTAAATTTTTATATCAGAAAATCTCTCTTAAAGCTCCAACACTCCTAGTTCTTTTTCTGTTTTTCTAGGAATACCCAGGCGATTAATATATTTCTACAAATTCACCCTTAGCCAGTCTTCTAGTTTTATTCTTTATTAAATCAAGTTGACCTAGACCTTTTTTATAGATATTTTCCCTTAGGTTGCTGCTATTATACTCAGTAATAAATTACCACATGGGGCAAACCTTATTTCTTAATACATTACACTAACAAAGAAACCAAACTGTGTTTGCATAAGGAAAGTACATATGATTTTACATGTGAATCTATCACTTTATATAACAGTTCACCAAATAGTAATGACAGAAGGGAAGAGAAGGACAGCAAAGATATTTTACTGCTGTGGCTACATGTGGCCACTTGCAGAGTCTACAGTCCCAGTCTTATCCTTGATGCTGTAGGCAAGGGCCAGACTACCTCATTTTGCTCTCTCCCACAAACCTGTACAGTCAAGTATTCTAATTATGACCATGCCATGGTGTCTACCATCTCAAACTACTGAAGGACTTCACAGGAGAATAAACAGGTGGAGCAATCAATTGCATACATCACCAGGCTCGGAAAACTAGCATACTAGCTCCCAGTGAATGTACCATTTGTAAAGGGAAAGGAAGCAAAGCCCTAATGACTTTGTTCTTATGTGTATGACACTGAGTTTACCTGAGACTGAAAGTTTAAAACCAGGCTATTATTAATTGGCAATTTTAAGTTCCTTTCAAAAAGATCTCAAGAGTACAATGAAAACAGTTATAGAATAAAAACTCCTTGGTAATGTGTACACATAAATTTGGTGATGATACTCTAAAACTATCAGATAATTGGGGCACCTGGGTGGCTCAGTTGGTTAAACATCTCACTTCGAATCAGGTCATGATCTTCTCGCAGTTTGTTGGTTCGAGCCCTGTGTCAGGCTCTGTGCTGGAGTCTGGAGCCTGCTTCAGATTTTGTGTCTCCCTCTCTCTCTGCCCTCCCCGTGCTAGCAGTCGGTCTCTCTCTCTCAAAATCAATAAATATTAAAAAAAAAAAAAAAACAAAACACTAAGATTCTCAGATAATGATAATTCGTGTAAAAATATATAAGGTTTCATTTTTAAGTGAAAACAAAACAGAACAAAAATGGTTTTGAGATACAAAGAATAGCAGAAGAGACCTAATTAAAATAGAGTGACCAAATGGGGCCTCTCTGAGAATGAGCCAGGCCACTCTGAATGGTGAGGTCTGATTCCTGTTCAAGGCCTCACACAAAGAAGCTGTTATTTTTATCTGGCACTTCTCACCATTTCTAATTAATGTATTCTAAATAATAAACACAGTACAAAGATAAAAGAAACACCTACACATACAAACACACACACTCTAAGAGAGGAAAATAAGAAAATGAAACAAACTGACAAAATTTATCTCCTCAGATAAGAACAAGATACATTTTATCCAGTACAAAAATATATCTGGTAATCTAAATTCAATTAGAAATGTAACATTTCTCCTCAAAAAAAAAAAAAAAAGTCTGGGCGCTTGGGTGGTTCAGTCAGTTAAGTGTCTCACTTAGGCTCAGGTCATGATCTCATGGTTCTTGGGTTCGAGCTTGGCATCGAGCTCTGTGCTGACAGCTAGCTCAGAGCCTGGAGCCTGTCTTCGGATTCTGTGTCTCCCTCTCTCTGACCCTCTCCCGCTCATGCTGTCTCTATTTCTCTCTCAAAAATAAATAAAACATTTTAAAAAACTCACAAAATATATAGCAATCGAGTTCAAATAAGTATCATCCAATTTACATTTGCAAAATGATCCCATATTATGTCAAACATTGTTCAAGATATTTTGCTGTGGGTGAATCTACCCCAAGAATGTTTAGGCAACTGTTCTATTTGAGTATGACAAAGAAATATATACACTATTAGTGTATTCATTTCTCCAAGAATTAAGTTATAGATTCCTCAAAAGTAAATATATGCTTTCTTCCTTTATAAAGTAAAACAGTGTTTGAAATGCTTAAATGTAAATATTTCTAGTCTGTACTCAGCAATTTGTTTTCTAAAATCTCAAGCTTTCCTATTCCTTATGATGAAATTTTGCTACACATTTTATTTGCTGGTTGATGAATAGTGGGTTTTATTAGCCTAGGAGTTTAAGGGGTTTTCTTTCACTGAAAATTTAATAGAAAACAAAACATAAGATGTATGAATGAATACCTGACTAGACAAATTGACACTTGCTATATTGAACCAGTAAGCATATTATATAAGCCAAGTTAACAAAGTAGTAATTTCAATTGACTTTATTTACTATAATTGGCAGAGAGAAAATACAGCTGGCGGTGAAATATACCACCAATTTAATACTTTTCAGAACATGTTGGTATTTATGTCTAAAAAGTAGTTGCAGATATATCCAATGGTGTTTGTTCAAGTGGGAAATCATTTATAGGCAATTAAAATGAAGAAGATCTGGCCAAATCACTTAATAGAGTGCTCTGGATTTTATTTGTATTCATCATCATCAAAATGCAAGTCCTAAGTGACCATTAGCATATTATCATTATTATTGTGTTTCCTGTTGTCCAGATGGCCTTGGGGCTTTGGGTGGGTTCTACAAAGCTAATTTAACAATTCTTATTCCATTATGTCTTTTGCCTCTCCATATAAACTTTGAATCCATTTTTCAATATTCACTAAATAACTTGCTGTATTTTGATTGGAATTATATAGATCAAATTGGGAAGCACTGACATCTTGACAATATTGAGTGTTCCTACCCATGAACATAGAATATATCTCCATGTATTTAGTTCTTTGATTTTGTTCATCAAAATTTTACAGTCTCCCTCATATAGTTCTTGTATATATTTTATTAGATTTATAACTAAATGGTTCATATTTTAGGGTGTTAGTGTAAATAATACTATGCTTTTAATTTTAAATTCTACTTGTTGGTATGAAAGTAAGTTATTGAGTATATTAAATATTTGTCCTGCAACATTGCTACAATCACTTATTATGAAGAGGAGATTTTTAAAAAAATTTCCTAAATTTACATTGCACATTACTTCTCACCCAGGTTTGTCACATATTTCTTAATGAAAAATACATTCAGGAGGATTGGCATTACCTTATGAATTATATAAATGAAATGTATTAGAGGTCTAATTAAAATGTCACAACTAAGTACCAGACTTTGGAAGAAAGATCACATATTATGACTTTGGTCCCATGTTCAATTATCCTCAAGACAAGTGTTTTAAATAAACAATTTGGTCACTGAAATTCCAGGACTGCTACCTACCAGAGTTAGTGGTACTCAATAAGGTCAAAGATCGCTTTTTTCAAGGGTGATGTGTGGATCTTAGAGTCAATCACAGCTGGATTAAAAGATAGAACTGAGGTTAAGGAATATATAATGTTAGAATCAAGGATGTACTGAGATTCAAGGATAAATTGAAGATGTGGACTACTCAAAAACCAATAATAAGGTGGCCAAAAGAGTGAAAGATAAAGTGAAGAGATAATTGGATGCATTAACATTTATGGTGTCAGAATATTCCTATGGCTAAGTCAAAAAGGTTACTTGTGCTTCCCTTGAACAAATATTATTGAATACCTACTACGTGCCATAGCATATTGTAAGGTTAATATGAACAAGACAAAGTCATGCCTTCATATAAATTCTATGTTAGTAGAACCTAGCTAATTTATTTACAAAGCCTGACAACTAGACAGGTTTGTTTTTATAATACATAGTAAAAAAGGTAAATATTTCATCAGATATTTAGAAATAATTATTTTAGAAACTCAGAAAAAAATCTGTATTTTGAATCCAGTGTGAATATAAATGTATTACTATAAGCATATTTAAGATTTAAATAATAGTTATTTTTAAAAGATTTTAATGCTTACAATGATATATTGATTTACTACTAGTTACATAATATAATTGAATTAGCTCACACATGGTTACCAAACAGTGATGGTAATAAGGAAGTACTTACTTCCAGAAATAAATGCATAATTCAGATAAATATAAAGTGATGCTGGGCTTAATGAATCTTTCCAAATGTAAAGAATGCTGAAAAAAAATAATGAACTGTTGAGCTGTCTGCCTGGCTCTGCTAAGTCCTGAGAAATAAAGCGGACAAAAAAATATGCAAAAAATAACCTGTTTTTTAAGCTACATATACATAGAAACATTATTGGGTTTATCGGATCCATATTTGTCTTATTTCTTAGATTTGGTAGTGCAAGTCTTCCTTTTATTCTGTAGTCATAAAATAATCAATCGTAAAATGATTTACATGAAACTACGTTTGAAGTAATAATGAAAGTCTCAACAATGACAGCAATGACTGTCACTTTTCACTTATTTTAATAAGTAAAACCCCTTTAGAATTCATATTGAAAATAATTCTGAGACATTTTCTGCCCTCACTAAAAAATAAAATCAGCTGGGATTACCTCATAGGTCTTAGATAATTGGTAAAAATGCCTCATCTAAGAGAAGAAGAACATGGCAACAAAATAGGGGGACCCTAGGATCACCTTGTTCCGTGAACACAACTAAGTAACTATCAAATAATTCTGAATACCCCAGAAATAGAACTGAAGACTGACAGAATAATCTCTACAACTAAAGTGAGAGAAGAGGCCACATCAAAGAAGGTAGGATATGGTACTTGTGGTTTAGAAGAGAAATAGATTACAAGTGTAGCAGTGGGGAGGAAGCTGTGTACTCAGAGAAGGGTGAGGGAGAGAAGCACACAAGGGAACTCACAAGGAGAACATTTCCCCAAAGCCAATGGCATGGAAAATGAAAGGACATGAATTTTGTGAGCTCTTGCAACCAGTGGGGCTTAAAGCCTGGAAATTCAAAGGTCAGCTGGTTTGGCTAGAATAGAGCCCAGAGGGCTGGGGTTGCTCCTGGAGAGAAGGCAGGCAAACAACCTGGGGGCAGAGAGAGTGGAAACGGTATCTGAGGAGCAGCTGGGACACACAGCAGAGAGATTATTCACTTCATCTTGGAGTGTATCTTTGAGAATCAGTATTCACATAGATGTCTCTTCAAGAACAACATAGCTGACCAGTGCCATTTCCTTCCTTAGCTCTTCTGCATAAACAGAGTCATTGAGCTTTGCAATGGCAGGACTACCTAAGTTGTTTACACCATGCACTTCCCCTTTGTGCTCTGGTGGGACTACCCCTCTCAGTCATGCTTGCCTCTGTCCCAGCATGGTGGGACCCTCCCCTGGAAAACAAGCACAAACCCCTGGCCACACCCCATCTCCCCAACAGAGAGTTACACAGTCCCGGTGGAGGTAGTGACAGGCCTCATTTCACAAGCAGACCAGAGTACACCTAGTTAAAACTCCCTACATTCAGGTCAGTGACCAAACACTGTCCACTGTCATAGCAGGCAAGGACAGCCGGTGCAGCCAACTGACCTAATGGATAGAGCAGCCAAAACATAACAGCAGAGCACATACAGCACACACTGGATACACTCTCTGAAACTGCAGACCCTGGGCACTACATGACTTCTTCATAAAGCTATTACTTTCAGGAGCAAGATACATAACTGGCTCTTCTAACACAGAGGAGAAGACAGATATTTAGATAAACATATATCCCAAATGAAAGAATAAGATAAAGACATGGCCAGAGATCTAAGTGAAACAGATTTAAGTAACAGGCCTGATTGGGACATTTAAAGCAACATTCGTAAGGATACACACTGGGCTTGAGAAGAAAAGAGAAGACATTAGTGAGAGTCTTATCATAGAGATGAAAGTGTCAAAAAGGAATCAATCAGAGATGAAGAATGCAATAAACAAGATTGGAAACAGGCTTGATGCAATGAACAGCAGGCAGGAAGAAGCAGAGAAATAAATTAGCAATCTAGAAGACAAAGCAATGGACAGTAATGAAGTTGAGTGAAAGAGAGAAAGGAGAATTATGCAACACAAGACTTAGGGAACTCAGTGACTCCATCAAACATAATAATATTTTAGGTCTCAGAAGAAGAGAGATACAAAAAGGGACAGAAAATTTATTTGAAGTAATTATAGGTGATAAGTTCCCCAATTGTAGAAGGAAACAGACATCCACATCCAGGAGGCACAGAGCACTCTCATCAAAGTCAATAAAAGCAGGCCAACACCACAACTTATTGTAATTAAATTTGCAAAATATAGTGAAAAAATACTGAAAATTGGCAAGACAAAAGAAGTTCTTTTTTTTTTTTAATTTTTAATGTTTTATTTATTTTTAAGAGAAGGGGAGAGACAACATGAGCAGGGGAGGGTCAGAGAGAGAGGGAGACACAGAATCCGAAGTCAGGCTCCATGCTCTGAGCTGTCAGCACAGAGCCTGATGTGAATCTCGAACCCATGAACCATAAGATCATGACCTGAGCCGAAGTCGGAAGCTCAACCGACTGAGCCACCCAGGCGCCCCAAAAGAAGTTCTTAACTTACAAAGGAAGACCCATTGGGATAGCTGCAGATTTCTCAGCAGAAACTTGGCAGTAATATATTAAAAGTGCTGAATGGGAAAAATCCACAGCTAAGAATATTCTATCCAGCAACACAATCATTCAGGATAGAAGTGGAGATAAAGAATTTCCCAGACAAGGGGCGCCTGGGTGGCTTAGTCGGTTAAGCGTCCGACTTTCGCTTGGGTCATGATCTCGCGGTTCGTGGGTTCGAGCCCCGCGTCGGGCTCTGTGCTGACTGCCAGCTCAGAGCCTGGAGCCTGCTTCAGTCTGTGACTCCCTCTCTCTCTGACCCTCCGCTGCTCACGCTGTTTCTCTCTCTCCTAGAAATAAATAAAAAATATTAAAAAAAAAAAAAAAAAGAATTTCCCAGACAAACAAAAAATAAGAGTTCATGCTCACTAAACCAGCCCTGCAAGAAATGTTAAAGGGCTGTTTGAATGCAAAGGAGAGACCAAAAGTGATAAAGAAAAGAAAGGATCAGAGAAAATCTGCAGAAACAACAAATTACAAAACAAGTAAAAAAATGGCAACAAATACATATTTATTAATAATTACTTTGTACATAAATAGACTAAATGCTCCAATCAAAAGACGATGTCAGAATGAATTAAAAAAACAAGATCCAACTATATGGTGCTTACAAGAGACCCATTTTATTTATCTTATTTTATTATTTTTTAATAGTTTATTTAATTTTGAGAGAGAGAGAAAAAGCATACCAGCTAGGGAGGGGCAGAGAGAGAGCAGGGGAGACACAAAATCCAAAGAAGCCTCCAGGCTCCAAGCTGTCAACACAGCCCAGTGCAGGGCTCTAACTTATAAACTGAGATCATGACCTGAGACAAAGTCAGGCGCTTAACCAACTGAGCCACTCAGGTGCCCCAAGACTCATTTTAGAACTAAAGCCATCTGCAGATTGAAAGTGAAAGTGAAAAGATGGAGAAAGAGTCTTCATTAAAATCAATGTCAGAAGAAAGCTAAAGTAACAATACTTATATCACACAAACCAGAGTTTAAATCAAAGACTATAACAAGAGACAAAGGACAAGGAGTTATAAAAATTGTAATTATTTGATCCCCCAACTTGGAGAAAGCCACATATATAAAACAATTAATAAGAACAATAAAGAAACTAATTTATAAAAATACAATAATATTAGGAGACTTAAAACCTCACTTACATCAATGGATAGAATACCTAAACAGAAAATTTAAAAGGAAACAATAGCTTTGAATGACATATTGGATCTGATGTATTTAATAGATATATTCATCCTAAAACAGCGGAATACACATTCTTCTCATGTGCACATGGAGCATACTCCAGAATAAATCACATACTAGTTTACGAAACAGAATTAAACAAATATAAAATGATTGAAATCATACCATTCACCTTTTCTGACCACACACTATGAAACTAGAAGTAACCAGAACAAAAAATCTAGAAAGACCACAAATACATGAAGGTTAAACAACATGCTACTAAACAATAAATGGGTCAGCCAAGAAAGCAATGAACAAATAAAAAAAAAGAAAAGAAAAAGAAAACAGTTTTCTGAGGTTTTGTCTTCTAGGTCTTTGGTTGCCAATGGATGGAGCAGCAGGCAGTGGAGTTTGCCTGGGCCAAACCATTGAAGCCGCTGGGACCAGGGGCAGATTCCTTGGATAGGACTCTCCCTTCCTGATGCTTGTGACCACCAGCTTGGTATTCTGTCACTTGAAAACCAGTGGCCACTCTGATTACATTTACTCTAAAAGAGTTCTGTTGCGATAAATTATGCAAGGTCCATGTCACAACTTTTAGAGGTAAAACTGGAGTTGTCTAACAAAGTCTTGGCAAGCTGGCATAACAGTCAAGAATGCTCTGGGTAAAAGGGGCCTTTCTGGTAAACACTCTAAGGAACTGAACACTTAGGGTCTGTAGTTGACAGCAGACATCCCCAAGTGATAAATAATTGCAGGACCCAGCCATTCAAAGGCTTAGATGCTCCAGCCTGGCCAAATGGGAGTTATCTAACAGAGATAAGTCTAGGATATAGGAGATTGAAAGAAATCTCCATCCTACCTGGTTGTTGGGAGATTGAAAGAAATCTCCATCCCACCTGGTTGTTGGAAAAGGCTTGGGAAATTCAAAGAAATCCCTGTCCCACCTGGTTGTTTGGTTTGTTTGTTGTTGTTCTGTTTGCTGTTGTTTCCTGTTTAAATTTCCACCTTGGCTGCTTGGCTTTTGTGCACCTCCTCCTTCCCTTACAATACTGTATGAAGAAGACAGCAACTCTTTGGTTCACTGAAAACATGCATCAGGGACAGGCAAATGAAATCCAAAATCAACATTCAGGTAATTACCACTGCTGTGACAAAATCTGCTTGCTGGCTCAGACCGTCCAGATTATATGAGTGAAATCTGACTCATGCTCATGCAGATGGACAATAAAGTGATCTCTAGAAATGTTATACCCAGATCGCAGTATCCTCACCGACCAGAGACCACCAGGGAGACCGAGTCACGCATGCAAAGGCAAAGGGCTTTATTACGGGCTCGAGCTCGGGCTCACAGACTTCACCAGCGCCGTGGATCCGTGCTGAGAGCCTCGAACAAGAGCAGAGTAGGGTTTTTATGGGGTTTGTGACGGGGGAGTTACAGAAGTTGTGACATGGGAACAGTGATCCAATCATAATTATACAACATCATTGACAGCAGGTTTGACCATACACATTGTCTAGAGTATTCGTTACTTTTGGCGGGATCCAATTACAACGTTTAGAGCACCTTTAAATTTAACCAATCACAGAGCGAGCCTAGGGTCTTACTCAGCGACTAACAGGTTAACTTTAACATTAGGTAACAGGGTCCTATCTGTAGTTTCTATCTCCAGGCCTCTCCCTTAACAATGTGGAGGGTGGTCGCTGGCCTTTCCTGATTGGGTGTTGCAAGGGTGGTTACTCCTGCCTTGGGCAATGTGTAACTACCTGATAGTTTCAGGGAAGCCGAAACTCAGGCCTTCTAGTTTAGAGGGGAAACTTAAAGCCTGTCATGGAGTCAGTTTGGTTTAGACGTTTAGACTTGTGTCCTTACAGAAAGACCTATAATTACCTTTACCACATTATGATAGTAAATTATCTGCCCTCTATTTATATGACATACAATGTGTATATAGTCATTTTTCTTAGGGCCCATGTGTGACATATGCCCACCTCTACATAGGATAACCAGGCCTCCCTAGCTGAATATTTATCTTAACCCTAAGCAAAAAGAACCCATTCATCCCCTCTCAGGGAGTTACAGTTTTTGAAGCCATTCCCCATGATCTTCTTATCTGCTGCAAATAAAAGTTTTCTTTGTGCCACTATCACAAAATACATGGAAACAAGTGAAAATGAAAACAGAATGGTCCAAAACCTTTGGATCTCATCAACAATGGTCCTAAAAGGGAAGTATTTGGCAATACAGGTCTACCTCAAAAAACAAGAAAAATCTCAAATAAACAATGTAACCTTACATCTAAAGGAGCTAGAAAAAGAGCTACAAATGAAGCCAGCATAAGGAAGGAAATAATAAAGATTAGTGTCATAGACTCTGGGCCGGGAATTCTCTCTTGTTCAGCAAGACAGTGGATGCAGGATTAAAATGCAAGAGAGGCTGATGTCCAGGAGGAGACAAGAGTCTAGAGTAAGGGTCCTTGATCCATTTTTATTAGGATCAGAAGGCTTACAAGCACGATGGACATGCACATAGAGACAAGGAATCACGAACGTCAACTCTTGGGCATGAGGGAAAGGGTGTTCTGAAGATAATGCAGTGGTTTGGGTCAATACAAAACAAAATCCTGGCACTGGGAAGAAGGTTGTTCACAGCAGGCAGGAGGCCTCACCTGATACCTCAGGGTCAACAAAGCACCTTTCTTTTGCTAATTAGCTCCCTTCTGGACCACTTTGCCCTGCTGTGGTCTATAGCCCTGTTTTCCTGGTTTTGTCCTTCCTTCCTGTGAAAGCAGTTATCTGTTAAATTGGGGATATCTCTGCCCCGCCCCAAATGCTTAATCTTGTTTACCTAATCTTGGATGTTTTTAATCTTGAGATTTCCTATTCTTATAGCTTTGTCCTATACTGGAGGCTTTTGCAAGGTTTACCTAATCTTATTTACCTAAACTTGGGTGTGTTCATTCTGTGGCTTTTTATTTCTTTATGCCCTGTTAACCCATCAGTGCAAACTCAGGGAATTCCTAAACTTATTTCCCACAGATTAGAGCATAAATAAATAATGGAGAAACTAAAAAACAAACAAACCAAAACCAACAACAACAACAACAACAACAACAACAACAACAGAACAGAGCAGTGAAGCCAGGAGCTAGTTCTGAAACGCCCAGAGTTCGAGAGACCCCAAAAACAGACCACCAGAGACCAGAGTCAAAGCCAATCAGCAAGGGTCGTTTATTTGCAGGTTCGAACCTGGACCTCCACGCACTCGTCGCTGGTGACGCTGAGAGGCCCCGAACAAAGTCTTTGCAGCCCTTTTATAGACAGGAGTAAACAAGTCCTGGGGAGGGACAGAGGATCTCTATGGTTACAGGTTTGTCATTGGTTGATATTTAAATGTGAACATATACCATATTTGATTGGTTCCCGCCATCAGGTTTTTGGCGGGATCCAATTATAACATTTAGGATACCTTTGAATTCAGCCAATCATAGAGCGAGTCTAGGGTCTTGTTCAGCGACTAACAGGTTAACTTCTCTCTCCCTAGGCCCTTCCTTCAGTAAGGCAGAGGGTGGCTGCTGGCCTTTCCTGATTGAGTGTTGCCAGGGTAATGTGGTGGAGTGATGTGGTGGCCAGTTTCTTCGGCCTTGGGCAGTGTGCAGCTGCCTGATAGTTCGGGGAGGCTGAAACTCAAGCCTTAAGCAATGGTACAGAAGCGGAAGGAGCTAGTTTGTATCTGCAGTTTCCAGCCTTGACTCAGACCATAGCAATGTTTCTATTTTTTTCTTTTTGATTAGCTGAACTGAGGGCGGTCTGAGGATGGCTTTAGCCTTGAACAGTCTGAGGCTTTTCCTGGGACTGGGACTGGGGCTACGTGCAGCCCGAGGTTTCTCTTAATGGAGGACTTAATTTTTGGCTCTTCAGTTCTATGAAAAAATTAATAAGATTAATTAACTTCTAGCCAGACTTATTAAAAAGAAAAGAGAAAAAAAAGAAATAAATCACAAATGAGAGAGGAAAAATAAGTAACACCATAAAAATACAAACAATTATAAGAGAATATTATAAAAAATGATATGTCAACAAATTGGACAACCTGGAAGAAATGGATAATCTCTTAGGAATACATAAACTATGAAAACTGAAACAGAAAAAAATAGAAAATTTGAACAGACTGATAACATTCAAAGAAATTGAATCAGTAATCACAAAATTCCCACCAAACAAAAATCCAGAACCACTTGGCTTTACAGGTAAATTCTACCAAACATTTAAAGCAGAGTTATTACCTATTCTACTCAAACTATTCCAAAAATTAGAAAGTAAAGAAGAACTTTCAAATTCATTTTATGAGGCCAACATTACTATGATATCAAAACCAGATAAAGAAAACCCTACTGAAAAAGAGAACTAAAGGCCAATATCTCTCATGAACACAGATTCATAAATAGTAATAGACTCGCAAACCAAATGCAACAATACATTAAAAAAATCATTCTCCCCAATCAAGTGGATTTATTCGTAGATTATCAGGGTGGTTTAATATTGGAAAATCAATCAATGTGATAAGCCACATTAATAAAAGAAACATTAAGAACCATATGATAATTTTAATAGATGTGATATACCACATTCATAAATGAATAAATAAGAACCATATGATCATTTAATAGATGTTTGACAAAATATGACATCCATTGAGCTAAAAATCCTCAAAAAAGTAAGTTTAGAGGGAGAATAGCTCAAGATAATAAAGGCCATATATGAAACACCCACAGATAATATTATCCTCAATGGGAAAAAACTCAAAACTTTTCTTCTATGGTCAGGAACAAGACAGGGATGTCCACTCTCACCACTGCTGCTGTTAACATAGTATTGGAAATCATAGCCACAGTAATCAGACAGCAAAAGGACATAAAAGGCATCTAAATCAACAATAGTGAAAACTTCAGTCTTTGCAGATTACACAATATATAGAAAACCCAAAAGACTCCACCAAAAATTGGTACAACCAATACATAAATGCAGTAAAGTCACAGGATACAATATCAATGTACAGAAATCTGTTGCATTTCTATTTCCATACATCAATAATTAAGGAGCAGAAAAATAATTAAAGAATCAATGCTATTTATAATTACATCAAAAAACTGTAGGATAGCCAGGAATAAACCTAACCAAAGAGGTGAAAGACCTATATTCTAAAAAGTATAAAATATTGGTGAAAAAAATTGAAGATGACACAAAGAAATGGAAAGACATTCCATGCTCATGGACTGGAAGAAGAAATATTGTTAAAATATCTATACTTCTGAAATCAATCTACACATTTCAGGCTATTACTATCAAAAAATGAAGTGTTTTTCACAAAGCCATCCTAAAATTCATATGGATCCACAAAAGACCCCATATAACCAAAGCAACCTTGAAAAAGAAAAGCAGAGGAGCCTGGGTGGCTCAGTTGGTTAGAGTCTGACTTTGGCTCAGGTCAAGATCTCACAGTTCGTGGGTTCGAGCCCCATGTTGGGCTGTGTGCTGACAGCTAGCTCAGAGCCTGGAGCCTGTTTCAGATTCTATGACTCCCTCTCTCTCTGACCCTCCCTTGCTCATGCTCTCTCTCTCTCTCTCTCTCTCTCTCTCTCTCTCTCAAATAAATAAAACATTAAAATTTAAAAAAAAGAAAGAAAGAAGAAAAAGAAAAGCAAAGCTGGAGGCATCACAGTTTTGGACTTCAAGTTATATTACAAAGCGGTAGTGATCAAAACAGTATGGTACTGCCATAAAAATAGATACATAGATCAATAGAATGGAATAGAAAAATTCTGAAATGAACCAACAACTATATGGTCGGTTACTCTTCAACAAATCAAGAAAAAGTATCCAATGGGGAAACTGGGCAGCAACATGTAAAATAATGAAACTGGACCACTTTATTACACTATATAGAGAAATACCATAACTTTGCAGTAAGATAGCTACATTTTAATTTCTTAAACTAAGCTTTACAGCCAACTTGGGTTTGAACCCACAGCCCTGAGATCAAGGGTTGCATGCTTTACCAATTGAGCCTGTCAGATGTTGGTAGATTTAGCATAAATCAAATCTCTGCATCCTTTTTATTGTTTTAGTAAAATTTGACAGGTTTTTAATTACATTTTATATAGAAATATAAAATATTTTAAGAAGTAAATTATTAGTTCATCTATTCTTATGACAATATTCATTTTAACTTTTGAAATTAGATAGGATAAATACTATAATTTTGTTTTCTTTATGAAGCTGTTTTTTTAATTATGTCTTTTTTAATGTAGCCATACTGACAGGTATAAGGTCATATCTCATTACAGTTTTGATTTACATTTCCCTGATGATTAGTGATGTTGAACATCTTTTAATATGTCTGTTGGCCATCTGTATATCTTCTTTGGGAAAATGTCTATTCAAGTTCACTTCCCACTTAAAAAAATGTTTATTTATTTATTTTTGAGAGAAAGAGAGAGAGAAAAGAGAGCACAAGCAGCAGAGAGGCAGAGAGAGAGAGACAGATAAAGAGGGAGACAAAGAAACTAAAGCAGGCTCCAGGTTCTGAGTTGTCAGTAAAGAGCCAGATATGAGGCTCAAACCCATGAATCTAGAAATCATGACCTGGGCCGAAGTTGGATACTCAACCAACTGAGCCACTCAGGCACCCCCGCTTTTCATTTTAATCAGATAATTTGGGGGTTGAGTTGTATAAGTATTTTTTTACATATTTTCAATATTAATTTATCATTTGCAAATATCTTTTACCATATACTACATTGCCTTATCTTTTTATGGTTTCCTTTACTGTGCAAAAGCTTTTTATTTTTGTATAGTATTAATAGTTTATTTTTGCTTGTGTTTCCCTTGTGTTAGGGGACATATAATAAATATATTTTAAATCAGTAAACTAAAGAAGCTAAAATATGCATTCCTGAATAAATTCTTATCAGTAAAATATTTTTTAGACCTGGATTAATCAATATGATCAATCATTCATTTCTCAACTTTTTTTTTTTTTTAAGAATTGTACATGTGCTGACATTGTTAAATCCTGGCAAAGATAAAGTGAATCCGAGTAGTTTCCTTATTATTTTTATTTTTCTCTCAAAAACCTTACAATCTAGTGGCACAGATCAGTAAATCGAATCATAAAGTATCTACCATATAGGATATTTAACACTATGTACATAAGATAGGATATTTAACACTGTGTAAATGAAGAGTAGGGCATGTTACACATAGTAAGAATGGAATGATAATATTCACCATGTAATGATACTCCATTGCTCAATTTTCAAATAAGAATAAGCTGGGAAAGAATATAGAGCATACAGAGTATATCTTAGTTACAGGGAAAGCATGAAGATAAGAGTTTGCAGTTGTTTGGTTTCTTAAAATTATATTGCAGATGACATAGAAGATATAAAGCAAAATGCTGACTGGAGCTGGCCACAGAAGAACATTCACACCAGGTTGAAGAACTAAGATTTTGTTCTAATAGCTAATGTAAAGAAATTTAGGGAAGTCATTGCACTGTTTTTGCCAAGATACATGTTTTTGCCAAGAAATTTTTGAAAATTTAAACAGTATTTGTTGCATGCTCTTAGCAGCCCAGCACAGATTTCAACATGGCATTTGGGTTGCCTATTCTACCTTATTCTTTTTTTTTAATTTTTATGTTTCTTTTTAATTTATTTCTGAGAGAGAGAGAGAAGCATGAGCAGGGGAGGGTCAGAGAGAGAAGGAGACACAGAATCTGAACCAGCCTCCAGGCTCTGAGCTGGCTGTCAGCACAGAGCCCAACGAGGGGCTCGAACCACAAACCGTGAGATCATGACCTGAGCCAAAATCGGACGCTCAACCGACTGAGCCCCCCAGGCGCCCCTCTACCTTATTCTTATGAACATTCTGACTAAATCTATCTTTTAAAATAGTGAAATGGAAAAAAATGGTGTTAAATATTAGGCTAGCAAGGCTTCCTACCCTCGGGTTGTATGCAAGGACTGGAACAGCGGTTCTCAATACAATAACCACTCAATGGTTTTTCATTATTTCAACAAATTATAAAGAAAACCATATGGCATCTTTTGTGAAAAACTGACATCCCTAATGTCAGGAATGTAGAGGCCAAGAGTAGGCAAGCCCAAAATGTGTCACTTCAGTTTACAGATCATTTTAAATAAAAATTACTTAAGAAACAGCCAGTGCAAAAAGAATACTGTGACAGAAAGCAAGAAATAAATCTTCCATGTGAAAGATACCTTCTTGTACCAGGAAATAAAGAGACATCATATCACCAGAGATAAGGAATATAGGGCCAAAAAGCTGTATAAATATAATTGTTCTTTTTTACTAATTTATTCCCACAGCCCAATTTCTGTTTAGAGTTCCTTATTAATCTAAGCTTCCAAAGACAAATTTTCTTTGTTCCTGTCAATTCCTCACAGAATTATTGTTTCTTTGTTTGCAAAGTATAAACTACCTGCCATAATTATTTCTTTAGGGTCTCAATTTCATTAGTGGGCCTCTGTGTGTATGTAGGTAAACTTGTTTTTTTCTTTTGTAAATCTGTGTCATGTCAGGTTAATTTTTAGACCACCTAGAAGAATCTTGAAAAGTTTAAAAAGAAATTTTCCTCCTCGACAGAAATAAGGAATGTAAGTCACTCTTAATGACCCTATGAAACATGGAAATGAGGGTCTTAGTTTGTGCATTAATTCAAGACAAAAAATTAAGTTGTGCTTTTGGAGTGCATGGTTGCATATATTAAAAAATCTAAAAAGAATACACAAAAATTGGTATTGGAACTAATGAGTATGTGTAAGATGCTTCAGGCTACAAGACCAACACACAAAAATATATTTTCAATTAACACTTGGAAACTAAAGCCAAAACCAAACCAAACAAAATAGCAACAACAACAAAATAACAAGCTAGTTTCTTTTCTATAAGCAATGAACAGCCTGAAATACCAATCCATATATAAATAAAAAAGGTACGTAGGTGACTTTTATTCTTAAAAATTTTAATTAATAACGAAAGACATAAAAGAAGGTTTAAGTAAATAGAAGCACATTCCATGTTCATGTATTGGAAGGCTAATGTTGCTAACATACTAATTTTCTATCAAAATTGATCTATACATTAAATAGAATACCAATAAAAATATTTAGAGGTTTTGGGCTTTTTTTTAGAAATAGCAAAATTACTCTAAATTGCAAGTAGAAAAGAAAAAGAATTAGGAAATACAAGCCTAATTAAAAAATTAAAATTGAAGGGCTTACACTAACTGATTTTTTAAAGACATAAATTGTAGTAATCTGGAGAGTGTGGGGGCCATGAAAATGTAGACACATAAATGATTCAACAGAATAGAAAGTCCAACAATAGACCTGTGTATATTTCATCAATTGATTTTTTAATGAAAATACAAAGTCAATTCAACAGAAAAATAGTACATTTAAAAACATGATGATGCTGGAACTGTAGAACATTTATATTCAAAAAGAGAAAAAATAGATATGTGTGTAGCTACAATAACAGTTTAACTTTTAAGTCATGAGAATTCTCAGAAGAGAGGAAAATGGGGTCAAACTGAAGAATTAATAGAAGAAATAATAGCTAATACTTCCTAAATTTTGCAGGAGACATAAACCTACAATTTCAAGAATATGAGAAAATTCCAAACAGGATAAATCCAATGAAATTCACACCAAGATACATCATACATAATCAAACATCTGAAAGACAAAGACATATAAAAAAAAGAACTCTTGAAAGCATACAGAGAAAAAGGACACTTTACCAATAGGGGAAAATCAATTTAGATAACAGTGAATTGCTTGTTAGAAATTATGTAGGTCAGAACAAAATAGCAGACTATCTTTCAAGTGTCAAAAGATAAAGAAATGATTCCTTCAATTGAAACCACAGAGTTTGATACATAGGAAGGGAGGAAGGAAGAAGGGAAGGAAGGAAGGAAGGAAAGAAGGAAGGAAGGAAGGAAGAAAGGAAGGAAGGAAGGAAGGAAAAAGGAAGGAAGGAAGGAAGGAAGGAGGAAAGAAAGAAAGACAAAGGAAGGAGGGAAGGGAGAAAGGAAGAAAGGAAGGAAGGGAGGAAGGGAGGGAGGGAAGGAGGAAGAAGAAATATGAATGTCTGCATATATTACTGATTTTTTTCCATTCAAGTCTAATAAGCATTTATTTTATTAACCAATTATTAATTTGGACAGGATCTCAACAATCTTAGAATCAGTTTGTCTAAAACTTAAGTCTTCTGTTATGCTTCTAAATTTTCCTGAAACACTTTACATATGTATTTAATTACTTTGGCCTAATTTAGTTTTTATTTTATCATATTATCTACAGAATATCTTACTTAGTCTCTACTTTTCTATTGACATCTGCTGTTTTGTAATCTTGGGAACATCTTGTATTTTTGCACACTTTCTATATGTTCTTACTGGCATGTAGTTACTGACATACTGTGTAGCCACTGACATATTGCACAAGGTTTTCCCTAAATGTACGCCTAATAAATGTGGGAGCTTGAGATCAGCTCTGGGAGACTTCCTTTAGCCTCCCTCTCACCTCTCTTGACTTGCATGGTGTCTTAAATAATCCTTTCTGTCACCCTTAGCTTTGCTGGACAAAGCCAAACTCACAATTTGTGACCCCGACATGGTATGCCGAACCCGCAGATAGTACTTTTAATATGTAAGTAAACTGCTTACATTGCTATCTTATGTATTTTTTCAAGTTTTAGATTTTTGAGGATTCAAATTTTTCTTTTCAACTTCCTTCCTTCTATACACACATACATCTCCAGTTCACCTTGGTTAGATCAACATTAACTGCTTCCATTGTCATGATGATATAATCCCACTATTATGCTAAGTCAGGCTGTATACTATCATGAATTGTGTTGAAGTACCTTGAAATATAATCTTATTTGGAAATAGGGTTTTTCCAGATGTGGTTAAGATGAGGTCATTAGTGAGCCTTAATTCAATATGACTGCTGTCCATATTAAAAGCAAGTATTTGAACACATATGGAAATACACAGAGAAAAGACAATATGAAGAAAAACGGGGAAGATGGTCATCTACTAAGAAAGAGGTCTGGACAGATTCTTCTCTACTTCCTTCAGATGGAGCTTGACCTGCAAGTACCTTAATAACCGACTTCTGTCTTCCAGAACTGTGAATACATTTGTTGTTCTAAATTATCCAGTTTGTGGCCCTTTGTTACTGAAGCCCTATATGATACAAAATGCACATATAACTGTATTTCCTTTCTACAAAATAGTGTAGTTTTCTGGAGTTTCTAATTAACCTATTTTATGATTTTTCTTTTCTTTCTTTTTTTCTAAATATAAATCACTAAAATAACCCTGAACACAGGAAACTTCAGTAATACATTTTCTTCATAAAGTTTGGACTCAGAATTTAAAATTAGAATTTGTAATTTAATAAAAATGCATTTAGATTGGAAAAGAAAAAGTAGACATCATCCAGTGACTGTGTGATCACCTCCATTTATTTCCATTCACATGGATACACTAAATCACCAAAATGTGATTTGGGGATAGTAACTAAAGAGCTTCCTACTGACACTCCTTGGAAGAAGGAAACCTTCTGTTATCTAACAGAAAACGGACAGGGGTGGGGGGTAGGGGGGCGGATAGTACTTGTTGTTTCAGCAAACTACAAATGAGATGTAGATGGTATCCTTGAAATATCCCCTGGTTAGCATTTTAGTATTCTCTTAGAAACACCTCTATTTCCACAGATAAATAGAATATTATGGAAAGTCACCAGACTGGAAAGCAGACCTGGGGACAATGTTTTGTTCTTATGAGACCCACGTTAATGTTTCTAACACATTTATGAATTCTGTTGAGATTTTAACTTTGTCTACTACTCTATAATCCTATGTGAATGTGAAAAGCTAATTTCTTCATAATATCCGACGTGAAATTTTACAGACAAAATTTATGTAACTAATCAGATATGTGTGCAAATGTGTGAGGACAATTTTTAAAATTATTTTATAGAGGAGAAGACAAAAGGGCAGCCTTTATGTATTTAAGATATTTAAGATATGAAAAATACTAAATTTAAGTGTGTAATCTAAATTTACAAATGGATATAAATCGAGGACATTATGTTAAGTGAAATAAGCCAGACAGAAAAAGACAAATACTGTACTGTATGATATTACTGACTTGTGAAGTTTAAAAGAGCTGAACATGTAGTAATGAAGAGTGGAATGGTAATTATCAGTGAGTTATAGAAGAAAATAAATAAGGAGAGGTTGATAATAAAGTAGAAACTTTCAACTATAAGATGAATAGATGTGAGGATCTAATGTATAACATGATGATTAAAGTTGATAAAACTGTCTTGTATAAATGAAATTTGTTAAGAGAGTTGAACTTCAATATACTCATCAAAAGTATGTGTATGTGTGTGTATGTGTGTGTGTGAGAGAGAAATATAAACATGGGATGTGATGGATGTGTTTAACTAGATGAGTAGAAGCCCTTCACAATGTATGTATACATTAAATCATTGTGTTGTACACTGAATATCTTACAATTTTACTTGTCAACTCAATAAAGCTGAAAAAAATAAAAACGCAAAATAAAATAAAATGATAAACATTGCATTTTGGAGAAAACAATAACTATGATTTGTATGCATAAATCACAGACAAATTGGCTCAACTATTATCTTTTGTGGAATTTATTCTCAGGAAGTGATTATGGATACGCACAAAGATTTAACTAAAGTTAAATCAGCATAGCATTGTTTACAGTAGAGAAAATAAACTTTTATATAGCTATAATGAATTGATGGAAATTTGACATGGAAATATATTTGGAATATATTTAGTCAATAAACCAGTTTTAAGAACTGATAAAATCAGGGGCGCCTTGGTGGCTCAGTCAGTTAAGCGTCCAACTTTGGCTCAGGTCATGATCTCACAGCTCACGGGTTTGAGCCCCACATCGGGCTATGTGCTGATAGCTCAGAACCTGGAGCCTGTTTCAGATTCTGTATTTCTCTTTCTGACCTTCCCTTGCTCACGGTATCTCTCTCTCTCTCTCTTTCTCTCTCTCTCAGAAATAAATAAAAAGCAATAAAAAATTTTAGAAATGGAAAATCAGCTAACAATTATAGAATAATATACCATAAGTAACAGCATATTCTGAGTCATATCAGGTCATGCAATAAAAAATAATCATTGCCAACTGTGTGACAGGCCTTCTTCTTGGCACTGCAGGACACAAAGGTGGATAAAGAAAAGTCCCTGTTGCTTATGTGCTTAAATGCTAGTGGGTAATATTGCAGCAATGATATTCAAATTATTTCTACAGCATAAAATATAAATACATAATAAATATAAAAATAATATATATATTTACTTCTTTTTAGGATTATATAGTCTAAGATGTATAAGACACAGTTTAATATTAGATGATGGATGGGTTAAATAAACATCTTGTGTTTATTTTTTTAATCAACAAAATCAGAATTTTTTTCTAAATTTATAAAACCATGATAGAAAAGGCAGATGCTTTAGATACAATCTTCATATTTTGTTGAGTAAAGGATTTTTCTTACTTTTGATTACCTTTTACAATTAAATACCTTTAAAATTAATAAAGCATAGGATAATATAATCACTAAAGTAAATGACATGCTTCATATCTTATATTAACTAGGCATTAAGAAAGAGGGCACAATTTTTTCCCTTTATTTTAAAATTACCTGCTTCATTGGGTAAGTGAACAATATTGATAGGATTTCTCAGGTGAGCATTTTGCACATGCAAAAATAAGTTTATGTAATAAAATATATTCAGTCCTATCTTACTATATGCAAAATATTATGCATTTTAGAACATGTAGAGACCATGCATATATTAACTTATGTAATAGCCATGAAAAAAACTCAACACCAGAGGCCACAAAGGTATACGAAATAAATGGAGCAGGAGCTCTAATATACAGTAAGGGTTTAGGCAATCAATAATGTTTTAGAACTTGAAAGGAGACATGAGAGGATTTCTCTTGAATCTCAATCTGTGTGGCAACAGCACCATGTCTATTTACATTGTCCAATTAATGGTTGTACGAGGATGGCAGATAAAAATGAGTTAAGGTGTTAATCTTGCCTTCACCCACTATCTCCCACACCAGACACCACTTTGCTATCGATGAAAGCCCGTGCTTGTGACCAACGGTAGAGCATTTCTAAATTCTGCTGGCTATTATCACCATGGTCTCCAAGCAAGACTGAAAAATACAGTCTTTCTTCGTACCTGGTCCATGTTCACTATGTGTCTTTGAACTGTAGACAAGCTTTCAGGTTTCTTTTTACCTTTTTTTTTTTCTTTAAAAAAAAAATCAGTAATAGGATAAGCCAACCACATATGAACCTATAAAAGCATGCTTACTTTCTAGAAGAGATATTTGCAGGCCCATGTTCATTGCAGTGTTATTTACAATAGCCAAGAGATGGAAACAACCCAAATGTCAACCAGCAGATGGATGGATAAAGAAATGTGGATTATATATACATTGGATATTATACAGCCTTTAACATAAAGGAGTTTCCATCATATGGATTAACCTCAGGGACATTATGCTAAGAAAATTAAGCCAGGCACAAAAGGACAAATACTGTATGGATCCATTCATAAGATATACAGGAAGTACTCAAAACCATAGAAGTAGAAAGTACAAAATGGGCTGAGGGGAGGGGAGTTGGGGATTTGCTGTTCAAGGAGTATATTTTCAGTTGTGCAAGATGAAGTTCTAGAGATTTGTTGCAAAATGATGTAAATATTCTTAACATTTCTGCACTGTATAATTAAAAATAGTTAAGATGGTACATTTAATGTTATTTTTATCACACTAAAAATGATGCTTAGTTTCTATAACAGTAATTATTCTATGATTAATATAATCACTTCAAAATGGATTAAATTATGTTTTCCAGATTTATTATGGTTTTCAATGACAACCATAGTTGCCAGTGTGAATTCTGTATACATCTGGTTTATACTGCTCTCTGTCCCAAGTTTGGCTTATAGATACTATAAGAATGAGAATAGAGGGATTTGAATTTTTGAAACTTCATGCCTGGTTTCTAGATCAACTTGTTAAACTTCTAATATTATTACTTTGTGCCTGCATTAATGCAACTCTAGGCATATTAAGTTAATACATTTCATTACATGTAAAATAAATGCTCTCAAAATGAGAGGCAATGCTTTAGCACACAAGTATAACAAACTATATATTAATTAAAATTTAAAAAATATTTTAATAAAATCATGAGACATCATAACAGTAACTTGGTAAGAAAGAATTTAGTCTGGGGCACCTGGGTGGCTCAGTTAAGTATGCAGCTCTTGATTTTGATTCAAGTCATGATGTTATGGTTGTGAGATTGAGCCCCACATCAGGCTCTTATCTGGGTGTGGAGTCTGCTTGGGATTCTCTCTCTCCCTCTCTCTGCCCCTTCCCCACTCATTCTCTCTTTCTCTTTCTCTCTCTCTCTTTCTCTCTCTCTCTTTCTCTCTCTAATAAATAAAAAGATAAACATTAAAAGAGAAGATTTAGCTTCCAGCTCCATCCCAAATCACTTTCTGCAATCTGTGAACATATAAAATTACTCCCCCAAATATAGACATTGTCATTTAGAAAATGGCATAAAAAGAAGCACAGAAAAATGAGCCAAATGTTCTTTATTACAAGAGAGCTGCATCAATATGCTGCAGGCAGTATTTGACTTTGAAGAAGAGAATTTCTGGAAACATAGGTAGTTATATTTTAAAGAGTAATGCTTACATTTCCTCTTGGTAAAGGATTGATAAGAAAAATCTTAAATGTGTATTGATGGACTAATACTAGATTTTCAGAATATTGGTAAAAGAAAATGTTAAATAATATTTTGCACACATGATTTCCTTCTCCTAGACTGAATTAAAATAGTTTTTTTTATTCAGAAATATTAAGCATGTAATCTTCTAGTACATAATGTACACTTAGACAATATTAATGCATTTAAAAAAGAAAAAAAGGCTTAAAGTTTGTATCTCTGAACTCTGGATCTGTAAGTGACAAAAACTCAAAATAAATTTCTTAGGCCAAAATAAAACAGAAAGAGAATAGTCCAGCTTCAGTGGGAGAGTTGCATCAGGTTTCAGGCATAATTGCAGTAAGACGTTCAAACGATGTCTATCTATCTATTATCTATCTATCTATCTATCTATCTATCTATCTATCTATCTATCTATCATCTATCCATCTATATCTATCCATCTTTCTATCTCTGGTTGAAAAAATATTTGCATTTCCAATTCATTGCAGCATTATTCACAATAGTCAGGATACAAAAATAACCTAAGTGTCCATCAATACATGAATGGATAAAGAAAATTTTGTATACAATATGCAATGGAATATTATACACCCAAAAAAGAAAGAATGAGAAAGAACAAGAGAAAAAGAAGGAAATCATCTTTTGTGACAATATGGACAAAACTTAAGGGAATTATGCTAATTAAAATAAGCAAGAATGAGAAAGATAAATAATGTAAGATTTCACTTACATGTGGACACTGAAGAAGAGCTAAAGTATAGAAAAGAGAGTAAAGAAGTAGTTACAGGAGTGGGGAGATAAGGGAATAGAAGAGATTTTGATCCAAGGGTACGAACTTCCAGGTCTTAGATAAATAAGTTCTGGGCATCTCATATATACCATGATAACTTCATTTAAGAATACTACATTATAACTTGAAAGTTGCTAAGAGAATAGATCATAAATGCTCTCACTACAAAAAAATATAGTAGCTATGTAAGATGATGAATATGTTCATTCACTTTATTGTGGTAATCACTTCATAATACATGCATATCAAATAACCATTTTGTCTACCTTAAACTTACACAGTTTATGTGCCATTTATATCTCATAAAGCTAAAGGAAGAAATGAATAAAAGAAGAAGTAAGGAAGACCTACATGAAGAAATATATCCATTTCATGCTTTGGGGAATACTAACTGAAATGATAATTTTATCCAATTTGATTTGTAACTTCCAAAGGTTCCCATTTGAAATTCCAGCAGATTTTCTTTTTATACAAATCAATAAAGCTATTATAAAATAGTCATTGAATTACAAATGACCTAGATTAGTTAAAACAATTTAATTTTGGAAAATAAACACACAATTGGAGGACTTATACAATCTGATTTCAAGATTTATTTTAATGCTACAATAATCAAACCATGTGGTAAAAGTAAAGTTCATGTGATTAAAAAGTTAATAATATAAGGAATGAAGAAAGATATATCACTGCAGATTCTAAAGCTAATGTAAGGATAATAAATATTATGAATAACTTTACGGCCAATACAATTGAATCCTTATGTAATATAGAAAATTTGTTTGAAAGGCAAATTATCAAAACTTATAATGGAAGAAATAGAAAACAGAATAGTCTTATAAGTTTTTAAAAATATCCAATGTGTAGTAAAAACATTTCCACAAGGTAACTCAAAGCCAAGATAGTTTCAGTGGAAAATTCAATTAAACGTTTAAGGAAGAAAAAAAATAACACTTTTACACAAACATTTTCAGAAAATACAGAATATGGTTGATATTTTCCAAGTCATTTAATAGTGGCACATAATCCTAATAACCAAACAAGAATAAAGAAAAGATAATTATGGCACAGTATCTATCAGGAATATATATGCAAAATTCCTTAAAATAATTTAGATAATTGAATCCAGTAATAGGTAAAAAATAATGTATCATGGCCAAGTGGTATTTATCACAGGACTTCATGTTTATTTTACAATGGGAAATAATATTCATTGAATTAAGATAAAGGAGAAAATCATATGATTATCTCAATAGAAGCAGAAAAAAGCATTTAAAATTGTGAGAAAATTATAAAACTTAGAAAGGAAAAAATTTCCAATCTTACAAATAGAAAAAAAATGTACTACAGATAATATTTTATTCTACAGGACAAAAATACATGCTCTCATTACTTTGGTTCAACACTATTGGAGGTCTTAGCAAGTGCAATAAGTGTAAAAATATAAATACAAGCTATAATGATTAAAAAGAGAGATATAAAACTATTTACATACTCAGTGATGCCATACATAGGAAATCCTAAGAAATCTACATATCTACTCAAATTATGAGTTAAAATTCCTAGCATTACAGAATATAAAGTCAATTTATAAAAATATTTTGTTTTTCTATAATCCAGCAAGGAAGAATAGGAAATTAAAAATTTTTATATATCTTTTATATTTCAACAAAAAATAAAATATGTGAAGTATATTTGAAGAAATTTATGCTACGTAGCTACATTTTAAATGACAAAATACAGATTAATAATATTCTAAAACATGGAGAAAAAGATCATGATCTTGCACTAAAATGGATTTATTTTTATTTTATGTTTTAACTAAGCTTTATACCCAACACAGGGCTTGAACTCACAACTCTGAGATCAAGAGTCACATACTCTACCAACTGAGCAACCAGCTCTCCCTATTAAGGTAAGTTTAATATAAAGCAAATCTGTGGTATTTTTTTTTTTTTGTAGAAATTGATAGGTCATTTATAGAATTTATATGGAAATATAAAATACCTTAAAAGCCAAAATAACGTCATAAAGAGAACAAAATTATAGTATTTATCCTACATAATTTCAAACACTAAAGTGAGTGCAGTCATAAGAATACAGAAATTGATCTCTGAAACAGAAATAAAATACAGAAATTGATCAAAGACATCAAAAATAAATTAATGAAGTCTTTTCAACAAATGATGCCACAAAGCTAGATACCTGTTTAAGACCAACGAACAAAAAACTTTTGATTCTTATCTCACGGTACAATTTATGGTGAGTCTTGGCCTTATATGTAAACATTAAAAATATGAGATTTTGGAGGCACCTAGGTGGCTCAGTCAGTTAAGCGTCTGATTCTTGGTTTTGTCTCAGATCACAATCTCACAGTTCATGAGTTTGAGCCCCGCATAGGACTCTGTGTTGTAAATGCGGAGACTGCTTGCAATTTCTCTCGCCTCTCTCTCTGCCCCTCCACAGCTCGCTCTCTCACTCTCTCTCTCTCTCTCCATCTCTCTCTCTTTCAAAAATTAAATAAACATTTTTTAAAATATGAGATTTCTAAAGTTAGACTAAGGGAAATATTTTTGTGATGTTAGCGTGGGCAAATAGATTTTAAGATAAAAGATTAAAGAAAAACAGAATGGGAACATCACAGTTTAGGAAATATACATGTATATGATACAGAACTTATCCATATCTGTATAAAAGACTTCTACAACATAATAATGAAAAGGCATCCCACTAAAGATGGGATGTAAAGTATTTCACTATAGAAAATACACGAAGAGCCAATAAGCACATGAAACGTGTTCAACATACTTAATCATCAGGATATACAAAGTGAAAAACAAATAAAAGAAGGATATATAGAAAGAAAGCACAATCAGATACCACTGTGTATCCAATAGAATTTAAGTCTCACAACATCAAATAATAGTTGTGTGTTAAGGCTGACAACAACAAATAATAGTTATGTACTCTCATGCATAACTGTGAGAGTATAAGACAATAGAACCACTTTAAAATACTGTTTGTCAGTTTCTTATAAAAGTAAACATACATTCACCTTATGATCCAGAAACTCCACATCTAGTATTTAATCAAAAGATATAAAAATGTACACACACACACACACACACACACACACACATTTACAAGAAAGGTCATAACAGCATTATTCATAACAGATCCAGTGGAAAAACAATCAAGGGGCATCTGGGTGGCTGAGTTGGTTGAGTGTCCAACTCTTGATTTCAGCTCAGGTCATGAATTCGTGGTTCACGGTTCAAGCCCCATGTCAGAGCCTGGAGCCTGCTTCGGATTCTGTGTCTCCCTCTTTCTCTGCCCCTCCCCTACTCATTCTCTGTCCCTCCACCCTCTCAAAAATAAATATTAAAAAAACTTTAAAAATCCAGATATCCTTTGACAAGAGAACAGAGTTCCAGTGGGTAATACTGAATTTATTTGATAGAATTCAGAAGAGTAGTTGCCTTGGACCAGGGTTGGGAGTGGTGGATGGTGATGGAAGTGATAAGGAGGACGGCTGGAATACAAACAAAACAAAAACAAAAGCAAAAGCAAAAACAAGAAATAAAACCACAAGAGAACTTTGTGGGGTAATGGAAATATTCCATATGTTGATTGTGATAGCAGTTACATAAATGTTTATATTTGTCAAAACTCATTATACATTACACTTATAATCTGTACATTTTACTGTATGTAAATAATATCTCAAAATAATGAATAGAAGTTTAACATCTTTGAATATAACATGTATACTGTATACCTATAATGTCTACCCTTAAATGTTTCCATGGATAAAAACTGAGGAGTAAATTGTAGTCAATTAAAATAGTATATGACAGTAGTATCTCTTAAAAAATTTACTTTCTTTTCCCTGTTGATGTATTTAAATAGTCACTACATAAGATAGTGGTTATTTATAATCAGTGACATTCTTTTCATCTCTAAACCTATGAGATTTGCACTGATTAATGTTCAAAGATATTCGAATGACTTTGGACCAACCCTAGCCTATCAACAGTGATATCCAGTGATCAGCATGATTTCTCAGCCTGTAATCCATCACCTTGAAAAACAGAGTACATGATGCAAAGCTGATTTACTGTCACAGCCACTTCAGCATTTCTGTGCCATCCCCTAAGTGAAACTTCCAGAAGATTGATAGAATAAAATATGTTGAATCATACACAAAGGCTGAATCTCACAAAACCATTATTTTTAAAAAGAGAGGTTAACTAAATTTTCCATTTTAAAATAAATATGTCTAGTTGAAATTTTTTGGAAATCAGTTCAATTTGTTTATACATTCTCATTGATATTATTCATTTCTTTTTCTTCTGTTTCTATGTAGTCATGAAAAAAATGTGAATGGATAGCTCTACTGTCCTGAGGATAAACCGATAAAAATGTTTAATAAATGTTTCCTTCCACAAAACTTATATGTGGAGGCAGTATAACATAGTGATTAAGAGCACTCGAAGTAGAGTAGGATTGCCCAGCCCCGCACCACTTTATGATATGTATGATGTTAATGAATTTACCCAACTGGCTAAACCTAATTTCCATCACATTGAAGAGGTGATTAAGTGTCTACCTCATAGGGCTGTTGTGAAGAATAAATGAGAAAATTAATACATATTAAATCCAGTATCTGAAGATTTTAAGCACATAATACATGATAATGTTTATTATTTTCAATATATTTTGTTTGTTTTCATGTTTTCAAGAGGTTCTCCTGGTATGCAGCAACACGAGTAAGAATCACAGGCTTATCGAAAATGTCGATGTTAAATTAGATTCTTCACACATAGAGTAGATCAAATGAGATTTTTGCTAAGACAGACAAAGCCTTAAAATAATACTCCGAGGAAAGAATGGTTGCCATAAATTGCCGGGGCCACAACAATCACTCTTATTTTGCTCACTGATGATTCTCAAGTGTCATTATAGAGCAATTACTGTAATATAGTAGATTTCAATGCCTATACTTTGCAATAAGTATTCTTAAGTAGATTGAGGTTTGGGGGCTCTGGAATTTGTCTACACTAGTCACAGTTAACATATTTTACTGTAAAAGTTGTGAAGTATTTTTAACATAGTGAAATAATCTAAATGAATTTATTGTAAAAATATGCTAAAATTATTTTACTTCTGCACTTTCAAAGTTTTTGATTAAAAATTATATAATATCTTTATGCCGCTGGCTATGAATATAATGGTAGACTAAAATTATTTCCCCTTGTAGGAGAAATAGTCAATTTGATCAGAAGAATAGAATAACAGTATTCTTTAAAGTATTTACCCCCACAAAAACATCATGTAGTGCAAAACCCAAAAGATTTGTTGAATTCCATACTTATATCACTGCTCCATATTTTTATCTTGTTTTCCAAATAAAAATTTTTATCTTGTTTTCCAAAATGCCTCCCTACTTGCATATATATGTCAAAAGCATATAAAATCCAATATGACAAAACCTAGATTCTTTTTTGTTGTGATGATCAGCAAGAGGACATGACCCTCAGTTGACCCACAAGCTGGACCTAGACAGCTGGAGGCTCTTTACCCCACCCCTATCTTTGAAATGTATACCTCACTGATGATGCTCACACTAACAGTCATTTTTAAGGACATAGCCTTGAGAAAACAATGTGTTGTTGACACCATCAGGCTGATATACATTACTGAATCCACTTAAGGCTTTTATTAAACCTTTAAGATAAAATGGGCAGACGTAGAGATCTATTGCCCAAGATAAGACAACACAAGGCTCATATGTAAATTTCCTTGTTTATTAGGACCACCACCTACTAATCTGGAGTGATCTGCCTCTTTCTTGGGCTCTCTTGCCCTCTGGGTATGGGAGCCAGTTTTTGGACTAAACCTTTCCTCAACAAAAATTATCTTTCATTTTTCTTTTACACAGCTAACTTTCTATCCAGTTACCCAGATGGGAAGCTTGATATTTATCTTAAATGACTTTCTCTCTTGCATCCCAAACATGGAGTAACTCCAGGCAATTTCATTTTTGGAAAGCCTCTGCAGTTTCACATTCTTCTTCCTCTTCCATTACCCTAGTTCCAGCCCTGGCCTTTCCTGCCCAGATCATTGTAAAATAGTTGCATAGTATTTAGTACAGATGTATACTGGACTATAAAGGATGCTGTTTAACAATTTGATTCAAATGTGTAAGTGTTTTAAAAATAAGACATATAACTTATGCTACTGTTTGTATAAAAAGTAATAAAATATGCATGAATGTGGTGTGTGCACATTGGAAATGTCTAGAATGACTCCTATCAAACTGATGACAAGGGTTATAGGTGAGAAGAAGAGAACAGAAGTCTTGACATGAGAGAAGCTGAAATATTTTTAGCAGGATTCTGTGTTGTATGATAATTCTTACTATAAGAATCTATAGTCCAGTCTCTTAACTTATCTCTAGTTAAACAGGTCATTGAATTAACTGATGCCTTTTGCAGACAATCATACTGAGTTAGGGTCTTATTCACTGAGTCCCCTCTTCAAGCCAGCCATTCTCTAATGTGCTCAGGTGATTCTAATAACTTGTATTGAGTCATTTCCTTACCTGCAGACACCTGTTTTGCCATTAATGGTTATTGTTGTATAACTCAATTACATATTTTGTTAAAAGATGTATGGTTTAACATATGATGTTAAAGATATGACTGCATGGAGAGTTATTTCCATGAAGAATAAGTTTAGCATTTTGAGAAAACACAATGCAAATAGTGAAAACATTTCAAATTCAAATCAAATTTCATTAGGCAATTGTATGAATTTCTAGAAATAAGTTTCAATCTTAGCTGTGGATTGCTCAGATAAAAGGAATTGAGACAGAAATCACAGACTATAATGGATTTATGCAGATAGTCCAAAGCAGCTCCACACATAAAAAGGCCTTGGAGGCACACTTAATTTTGAGTGATTCATGTGAATTTATGTTATAACTTAAGACATAATGTTTATTGCACATATTTATTTTGATTTATGGTGTCCCTCTAGTGATTGTGTCAACTAATTAATGGACTTCCTATCCAAACTATGTTAGATAAACCAGTTATAGGATACATATTATCTCAAGTTTTAAAATCAATTTAAAAATATATTCACTGATAGCACATGTTCAGTTTGTGATTTAAAGTGGTGCACAGCCCTAGTTTTTTTTTCACTTTTCAATTTTAATCACCTTTTTATTATTAGAGATTACTTTTTAATTAAGTAATTTTAATAGAGAGAAAAAGAGAGAGAGAGCAGGGAGGAGCAGAGAGAGAAGGAGAGAGAGAATACCAAGAAGCCTCTATGCTGTTACCACAGAGTCTGAAGCAGGGCTTGATCCCATGAACTGAGAGATAATGACCTGAGCAGAAACCAAAGTGAAATACTTAACCGACTGAGCCACCCAGGAGTCCCTATTACAAGAGTTTTGTTTTGTTTTTGTTTTTGTTTTTAGATTCAGGTGAGTTAACATATAGTGTAATGTTGGTTTCATTAGTGGAATTTTGTGATTCATCACTTACATATAACACCCAGTGTTCATCCCAACAACTGTCTTCTTTAATGCCCATCTCCCATTTAGCACCCCCCACCTCTCCTCCAGGAATCCTCAGTTTGTTCTCTGTTGTTAAGAGTCTCTTATGGTTTGCCTCCCTCTCTGTTTTTATCTTATTTTATTTTCCTTCCCTTCCCCTATGTTCATCTGTTTTGTTTCTTAAATTTCACATATGAATGCAATAATATGATATTCATCTTTCTCTGATTGACTTATTTCACTTAGTATAATAAGTAAATAACTCTGGTTCTGTCTCCATTGTTGCAAATGGCAAAATTTCATTCTTCTCGATCACCAAGTAATATTCCATTGTATACACATACCACATTTTCTTTATCCATTCATTAGCCCACAGACATTTGGGCTCTTTCTATAAATTGGCTATCAGTGATAGCACTGCTATAAACTTTGAGGTGCATGTGCTCATTTGAAACAGCATTTTCATATCCTTTGGGTAAATACCTACTAGTGTAATTGCTAGGTCATAGGATAGTTCTATTTTTAACTTTTTGAGGAACTTCCATACTATTATCTGGAGTGGCAGCATCAGTTTGCATTCCCACCAACAGTGCAAAAGGATTCCCTTTCTCCACATCCTCATCAACATCTGTTTCCTGATTTGTTAATTTTAGCCATTCTGACAGGAGTGAGGTGGTATGTCACTGTGGTTTTGATTTATATTTCCCTGATGATGAGTGATGTTAAGCATCTTTTCATGTGTCTTTTGACCATCTAGATGTCTTCCCTAGAAAAGTGTCTATTCAAATTCTCTGTCGAACTTTTCACTGGGTTATTTGTTTTTGGGGTGTTGAGTTTGATAAGTGCTTTAAAGATTTTGAATACTAACACTTTATCTGATATGTCATTTGCAAATATCTTCTCCTGTTCCATCAGTCTGTTGCCTTTTAGTTATGTTGATTATTTCCTTTGTTGTGCAGAAGCTTTTTATCTGTTAAAATTTGTTTTTAATGTTTATTTATTTTTGAGAGAGACAGAGAGAGACAGAGCACAAGTAAGGGAGGGGCAAGAAGAGAAGGAGACACAGAATCCAAAGCCAGCTCCAGGCTCTGAGCTGTCAGCACAGAGCCCGAAGTGGGGCTCAAACCCACAAACCGCAAGATCATGACCTGAGCTAAAGTCGGACTTTTAACCAGATGGGCCACCCAGGCGCCCCAGAAGCTTTTTATCTTGATGAGGTCCCAGTAGGTCACTTTTGCTTTTGTTTCCACTGCCTCTGGAAACATGTCTAGTAAGAAGTTGCTGTGGCCGAGGCCAAAAATGTTGTTGCCTATTTTTTCCTCTCAGATTTTGATGGTTTCCTGTCTTATATTTAGGTGTTTCATCAATTAAAAAATAATGTTTATTTATTTTTGAGGGAGAGAGAGAGTGAGAGAAAGCATGCACGTGAGCAGGGGAGGGGCAGAGAGAGAGTAAGAGGGAGGCACAGAATTCAAAGCAGGCTCTAGGCTCTGAGCTATCTACACAGAGCCTGATACAGGGCTTGAACTTATCAACAGTGAGATCATGAACTAAGCTGAAGTTGGATGCTTAACTGACTGAGCCAGGCATCCCCCTTTCATCCGTTTTAAATTTAGAAAGAGGTCCAGGTTCATTCTTCTGCATGTACTATCCAGTTTTCCCAAAATAATTTGTTGAGATTATCTTTTATCCAATGGTTATTCTTTTCTCTGCTGTTGAAAATTAGTTGGCCGGGGCGCCTGGGTGGCTTAGTCGGTTAAGCGTCCGACTTTCGCTTAGGTCATGATCTCGCGGTTCGTGGGTTCGGGCCCCGCGTCAGGCTCTGTGCTGACTGCCAGCTCAGAGCCTGGAGCCTGTTTCAGTGTGTGACTCCCTCTCTCTCTGGCCCTCCCCTGTTCACGCTCACTCTCTCTCTCTCCTAGAAATAAATAAAACATTAAAAAAAAATGAAGCTGGCCTTTAAAAAAAGAAAGAAAGAAAGAAAATTAGATGGCCATACATTTGTGGGTCCATTTCTGAGTTCCTTATTCTTTTTCATTGATCTATGTGTCTGTTTTTGTGCCTGTACCATATTGTCTTGATGATTACAGATTTATAATACAGTTTGAAGTCCAGAATTATGATGCCTCCAGATTTGATTTTCGTTTTCAGGATCGCTTTGGCTATAGAGGGTATTTTCTAGTTCCCTACAAAATTTAGAATTTCTAGCTCTATAAAGAATGCCAGTGTTACTTTGATAGGGATTGTATTGAATGTGTAGATTGTTTTAGGTCGTACTGATATTTTAATAATATTTGTTCTTCCAATCCCTGAGCATGGAATATTCTTTCATTTCTTTCAGTCTTAAATTTCTTTTGTAAATGTTCCATAGTTTTCAGTGTATAGATCTTTTACCTCTTTAGTTAGTTTATTCCTAGGTTTCTTGAGGGTTTTGGAGCAGTTGTAAATGAGATCAATTTCTGGATATCTCTTTCTGCTGCTTCATTATTAGTGTATAGAAATGCAACAGATTTCTGTATGTTGATGTAATATCCTGTTTTAACAGCTTTTTGGTGGAGTGTTTTGAGTTTTCACTAAGAGTATCATGTTGTGAATAGTGAAAGTTTGACCACTTCCTTTCCAACTTGTACACCTTTTATTTCTTTGTGTTTTCTGATTGCTGAGGCTAGGACTTTCAGTACTATGTTGAACAACAGTGGTGAGAGTGGACATCCCTGTCATGTTCCTGAACTTAGGGGGAAAGCTCTCAGCTTTTCCACATTGAGGATATTAGTTGTGGACCTTTCACCTTTTGTGGGCCTTTATGTTGTTGAGGTATGTTCCTTCTATCCCTACTAGCTTGAGGGATTTTATCAGGAAAGGATGCTATATTTTGTCAAATGCTTTTTCTGTACCTACTAAGACGATCATATGGTTCTTTTCCTTTCTTTTATTAATGTGGTGTATTAGGTTGATTAATTTGTGGATATTGAACCAGCACTGCAGCCTAGGAACAAATCCCACTTGATAGTGGTGAATAATTTTTTTAATGTATTGTTGGATTCGATTTGTTAGTATCCACATTCATCAGAAAAATTGGTCTGTAATTATTCTTTTTAGTAAGGTCTTCGGTTTTGGGTCAAGGTAATGCTGGCCGGATAGAATGAGTTTGGAAGTTTTTATTGCATTTCCAGTTTTTGGAACGATTTCAAAAGGATAGGTATTAATTCTTCTTTCAATGTTTGGTAGAATTCCCCTGGGAAGCCATCCAGCACTGGACTCTTGTTTGTTGGGAGATTTTTGATTACTGATTCAATTTCTTTACTGGTTAAGGTTCTATTCTAATTTTCTATCTTCCTGTTTCAGTTTTGGTAGTTTATATGTTGCTAGGAATTTATGCATGTCTTCCATATTGCCCAATTTGTTGGGATATAATTGCTCATAATATTCTCTTATAATTGTTTGCATTTCTGCTGTGTTGGCTGCACAACCACTTGCAATCAATGGAAGAAGCTTCAATGGGAGAATGTCAAAATGTTGAGGCAATGTTATGAGACTAGAAAAATGTATTTGATATCAAGTAAATTATATTTACCATTCTTCCCCCCAGATTTTAATGATAAAGTGTTTGGAATGTACTTATATAATTTACCTATATAATCAATATAAAATGAGGGGCTTTTTGGGAAGCAATAAGAGCTGAAGACTTAGAATCTATACTTTATCTTATTTTTGACTTTTCCTTTATTTTGAAATAATTTTAGATTCACAAAAGAGGTGCAAAGTTAGGCCTGAGAGTTTCCATATACCTTTCATCTGGTTTTACCCAATGTTAAAAACTTATGTAATCATGGTACATATTTCAAAATTAAGAATTAACATTGCTAAAAATACTATTAATTAAACTACATTATTTATATTTCATCAATCTTTCACTAATGCCCCCCCCCATTTTTTTTGGTCCAAGGATCCAATCCAGGTTATCACATTGCATTTAGTTTTCAAGTGTTTTCAGTCTTCTGTGACAATTTCTTGTTTTTTGTTTTTGTTTTTTCCATGTGTAGAGTGAGATTATAGCTTTTGGAAAGAACACCACAGAGGTAAGTGTCCTCTTCATTACATCATATCATGAAGGACAGGATATCAGCATGATGTTCACTTTCACTGTAACGTTACTATTACCTCTTTTCATACCCTTTTTGTTAAGATGAGTCACCATGTGCAGTTCACACTCCAGGAATGGGGAATTATGGTCTCTCTGTCTGTTGGAAGGAGAGGTACCAAAGTATCTATGGACATGTGTTAAAAATCACCACAAAAATTATTAAGCATTTATAAAAAGATACTTTGATATAATTTGATATGCTGCATACATTGTATGCAGCCATTAAAGTTATGTCCTTTAATTTTAACATTCATCAATGGAACATGCATGCAACATTTATTTCTGCAGTATTCTAATGGGGATTTGCTGTGCTCCCCACCCTTCTCCATTTATATTATCTTTTATTTTTTAACTTTTTAAATTTTTACTTATTGGGGAGTGCAAAGGGAAGGAGAGAGAAAATCCCAAGGAGGCTCCATGCTCAGTGAAGAGTGCAACACATGGCTCCATCCCACAATCACGAGATCACAACTTAAGCTGATATCAAGAGTCAGATGTTTAAATAACTGGGCCACCCATGTGTCTCTCCATTTATACTTTAGAATTTTTCATAAACAAAACTTATCCTTCCACACCACTTATTTACTTAGTCACTCATAGATATCAGTGTAGACTCATAGATGTTTATTTTAGCCATTAAGTCATATTTTGTTGTGAAAAATTTTCTAACTTGTTCCATTAGATTCTCTTTCAGATTGACTCATGCTCCTTTCAACAAATGCTTGTCCCTTTCCCCCTCCCCCCGCTTCTTTTTAAAAGCACTCTTTAAAGAACTTTTACTTTCTGGCAATATAAGATATCCCAGACACATTGTGTGTTTCTCCTTGCTCTACTCTACCTAAAACCAGTCACTTCTCTAGGGAGTGCTAGCTCTCCTTCCTGGAAGATAGAACTTAGAAACCAGGGGCACCTGGGTGGTTCAGTTGGTCGAGCGTCTGACTTAGGCCCAGGTAATGATCTCATGGCTTCTGAGTTTGACCCCACCCCCTATCGGGATCTGTGCTGACAGCTCAGAGCCTGGAGTCTGCTTCCAATTCTGTGTCTCCCTTTCTCGTTGCCTTTCCCCCACTCACACTCTGTCTCTCAAAAATAAATAAACATTTAAAATTTAAAAAATAACTTAGAAACCAAAATGATGAGTTCATACTAATATCTCATATTCTGATATAGTGTCACTTAGCTTATTTTAGCATTTTGTCGTTATTTATAGCTTCTCTCTTTGACAGTGATAATCTGGTTCTCATTATCCTCAATATATGTATTTACTCTTTCAACTTTAGTCTACATGTATAGTATTTTCAGAGTTGCTGCCTATAAAAAGAAATGTAGTAACTAGGGTAGTCTTTGTGAAAAGTTCTCTTTGTGATTAGTCTTACAGAGCCAAATCAAGTATTGTTCTCCAAAATTATTTATGTTGCTCCTCTTCCCATCTTTTTCAGTGAATTTATATCACACATTTACAATACTGCTAGATAAGTCTGGCACAGTTCACATCCCATCCCGAGATCCTCTGACTCTGGTTGATTTTTTAAAATTTTGCATAGAGTGAAGTTCACTCTTTATTGAGTACCATCCTGTGGATGTTGGTAATGTATAGAGCCCTGCATCCATCACTACAGTACTTTACAGAACAGTTCCATCACCCTAAGATTTGCTTATGTATCATCTTTGTACAAAATATCTCTCCCCTTCTCAAATGCCTGACAAGAAGTGATCTTTTTTACCGTCTTTATAGTTGTGCCTTTTTCAGAATGCCATATAAACAGAATTTTTTAATATATGGCTTTTGGGGTCTGGCTTCTTTTACTTACCAGAATGTATTTTAAGACATATCAATTTCATTGTTTGAATCAATGTTGCTGACTCTATTCTATTTGGTTTTATGGATATACTCCAGTTTGCTTATCTACACACCTGTTCAAGGCTATCTGGGCTGCTTCCAGTTTTTAATGAGTAAGGACAAAGCTGTATAAACATCCACATAGGTCTTTTAAAACAAATATATTAAGATGTAATTCACACATTAAAAATGTACTCACTTAAAGTTAAATTGTAAAGTTTACATTTAATAGTTTTTAATATATTTAGAGGTATGCAACAATTGCCACAGTCAATTTTAGAACATTCTGGTAATGACAAAAAGAAGACCTGCACCCATTAGCAGTCACTCCACATTTACTCTCAATGCCCCTGCTCTAGGCAATCATTAATCTGCTTCTATCTCTCTATATTTGTAAATTTTGGATATTTCATGTAATACATGGGCTTTACCTGGCTTCTTTCACATAGATGATATTTTCAAGGATCATCCATATTATAACATACATCAGTATTCATTCTTTTTTGTTGCTATACACTGTCCATTTTATGGTTATAACACATTTCATTTATCTGTTCAAATGATGAGCATTGTGTTGCTTCTACTTTTTGGCTATTATGAAAACTGCTGTTACAAACATCCATGTACACATTTTTTAGATGTATATTTTTTATTTGATTATAAGCCTAGGAGTTGAATTGCCAGGTCATAATGTTTAATATTTTAAAAAGAAACTAGTAAGTGGTTTCCAGTTCAGCTGTACCATTTTACATTCTCATCAGCAGTATATGAGTTATATAGAAAGATTCGACATTGTCAGTATGTCAATTCCTTCTTTTTCAAGTTTTTATTTAAATGATAGTTAGTAACATATATGGTAAATATTGGCTTCAGGTGTAGAATTTAGTGATTCATCACATACATATAGCACCCAGTGTTTATTGCAACAAATGCCCTCCTTAATACCCACCACCCATTTAGCCCATCCCCCCACCGACATCCCTTTATCAGCCCTTAGTTTATTCTATATATTTAAGAGTCTCTTATGTTTTTTTCTTTTCTCTCTCTTTTTCCCTTCCCATTTATTCATCTACTTTGTTTCTTAAATCCCACATATTAGTAAAATCACATGATATTTGTCTTTTTCTGACTGACTTATTTTGCTTAGCATAATACTCTGTAGCTCGATCCACATTGTTGCAAATGGCAAATTTCATTTCTTTGATGACTGAGCAATATTCCCTTGTAAATATATACTGCATCTTCTTTATCCATTCATCAGCTGACCCAGCAATTGCACTATTTACCCAAAGGATACAAAAATAGATTCCATTATTCTTAATAGTTCAACAAAACCCCAATGAGAATCCTAGGAAGTGTTTTATAGATATTGACAGTCTGAATATAAAATATGTACGGGATGCTTGGGTAGCTCAGGTGGTTAAGCATCCAACTTTGGCTCAGGTCATGATCTCACAGTTTGTGAGTTCAACCCCTGCATCAGGCTCTGTGCTGACAGCTCAGAGCCTGGAACCTGCTTCGGATTCTGTGTCTCCCTCTCTCTCTGCCCCGCTCCTAGTCATACTCTGTCTTGCTTTCAAAAATAAACAAACATTAAAAATAGATAAAAAGGAAAATAAAATATTACTAAATTGAATTATATAAAAATCTCTATAAAAATTTTGCTTTTTGAATGATACACTATGTAGTCTTTTGTGCATGCTTGTGCACAAAATATTTTAGAAGGCCATCTATAGTGTAATATATATCTGTATAAGCATTTCAATTCTTTTATTGCTGAGTAGTGTAACACTGTATGGATATAGCATATTATGTTTAACCATTCATCACTACTACTAGCTCTCAGCATATAAAACTTGAATTTTGCTTGCTAAATTTATTCCTAGTATTTGATGCTTTTGTAACAAAGAAAACAAAAATGTTTTCTTATTTTATTTCTAGATATTGGTAATGTATAGAAGTATATTTGATTTTTTCTTTTTGTTCTTTAAATTTTTGAATATGCTTTTTATATATTACCTTGCTAATATATTAATTATAATATTTTTTCCTGGGACCCTTTAAAATTCATCCATAGAGGATTACATTGTCTGTAAATAAAATCAATTTCACTTCTTTTTAACTCTGGGTGCCAGTAATTTTTTTAACTTATTGCTAGAATCTTTGGCACATTATTGAACAGAAACGGTAAACACAGACATCCTTAGCTTTTTCCACGTATTAGGGATAAAGCATTCAATGTTTCATAATTAATTATGATGGTAGTATGAGGTTTTAATAGATGTCCTATATCAGGGTGTAGAAGTATTTTTTTTTTCTATTCCTAGGATGTTGAGAACTTTTAGCATGAACCAATATTTTATTTTGACATTTTTTTTCTGATTTTGAGATTATAATGTGTTTTTCTTTTATTCAGTCAACATGGTATGTTGCATCGGTTAATTTTGGGATGTTAAAACAACCCTGTATTTCTGGGATAAATACCACTTATTAATTTTGAATAATTCCTTTTATATGTTTATGATTTAGTTTGCTAATTACTTGCTGAGGGTTTCTGTGTTTATATTCCAAAGGAGTATTGATTATTAATTTTCTTTATGTATGATTTATGTATTTGTCTTTTATATCAGTGTTATGCTGACATCAAAGGATAAATGGGGAAATGTTCCCTCTGTTTTCTGAAAAAGTTTATGTAGGTGATATTATTTGTATTTTAAATATTTGATAGAATTCATCAATGAAATCTTCAGGGTGTGCAGTTTCCTCTATAGGGAAATTTTATTATAAATGTAATTTCTTGGGGTGCCTGGATGGCTCAGTTGGTTAAGCGTCCGACTTCTGCTCAGGACATGATCTCACGGTTCGTGGGTTCGAGCCCCGCGTCGGGCTCTGTGCTGACTGCCAGCTCAGAGCCTGGAGCCTGTCTTCATAGTCTGTGACTACCTCTCTCTGACCTTCCCCTGCTCACTCTGTCTCTATCTCTCTCTCAAAAATAAATGAAACATTAAAAAAATAAATGTAATTTCTTTCCTTATGGATATATTCAGAATTAATATTGTTTTTTGAATTAGTTTTGGTAAATTTTCATCATTCTAAGATTTTTTCCATTTACCTAAGTTCTCTAAGATGTAGACATAGCTTTGTTCTCAGTAATCCTTAAAAATCCTTCTAGTTCCTATAGGATCAGTAATGTTATACCCTCTTATTTCTAATTTGGGAAACTTCTGTCTTCTCACCTATTTTCTTTGTCAGTCTGTCTAAAGGTTTGTCAATTTTGTTAATCTATTTTTTTAAATCATTTTAATATTTTATTTATTTCTGAGAGAGAGAGACAGCGTGAGCAGGGGAGGGTCAGAGAGAGAGGGAGACACAGAATATGAAAAAGTCTCCAGGCTCTGAGCTAGCTGTCAGCACAAGCACAGAGTCTGACTTGGGGCTCAAACCCATTAACCTGTGAGGTCATGACTTGAGCTGAAGTCGGACGCTTAACCGACTGAGCCACCCAGTCGCCCCTTGTTAATCTATTTTAAGAGATATCTTTTTGTCACATTGATTTTTCTTTTTTTAACTTTTTTTTCTTTTTTAATTTGAGAGAGAGAGCACATGCAAATGGGGGAGAGGGACACAGGGAGAAAGAATCCTAAGCAAGCTTCACACTCAGCATGGAGCTGGATGCAAGGCTCAACTGCGACCTTGGGATCATGACCTGAAATGAAACTAAGAATCAGTTGGTAACCTGACTGAGCCACTCAGATGACCAGGACTCATTGATTTTTCTACTTTCTGTTTTTATTTTCTCTGATATATACTATCTTTTTTTTTTTTTTTGTCACTTCCCTTTGCTTTAAATTTAGTTCATGTTTCTTTTTTTCTTAATGTGGAAGTTTAGGCAATTGATTTGAAACTTTCTTCTTTTCTAAAATAAGTCATAAAGGCATACAATTTCACAGAAGACAGTGTTAGAGTCAACCAATTACTTTTGATATGATGTTTTTGTTTACCTTTAATTCAAAATATATCTAATCCCTTCTTGAATTTTTCTTTAACCTATAGGTTAATTAGAAGTGTGTCATTTAGTTTGCAAATATGTGAAGATTTCTAAGATATTTTTCTATAACAGATATCCAATTTCATTGTTTTCAGAGAACATTATTTGTATGATGTAAATCTTTTTAAGTTTATTGACTGGCTTTGTGGTATACCTTGAAAAATGTCTTATGAGTTTTTGAAAAGAATGTATATTCTGCGGTCATTGGATAATGTGTTCTATAAATGTCAGTTAGGTCAAGTTGTTCGATGTCACTCAAGTCATTTATATCCTGGCTGATTCTCTGTCCAGTTGTTATAGCAGTTAGTGACTGTAATAAATCCCCAACTATGAACTGCTTATATAAGCATCACTTTGAAACTATCTAAATTCATATATCACTTATTGTTTGTTTATGAACTGAATTACTCCAATTTGTTATATTTGTCAAGCCCTTAAATATTCTTATATATTTTTATGCTTGCTATTTTTTAAATCTTAAAATAATCAGAAACTTACAAAATAAATGAGGTGTGGTACAAAGAAGGCAGTTTGATTTTCTTTTTAATAAACCACATTAGAACAAATTGCCACCTTGAGGCCCCCTCATCCCCAAATACTTTAGCATGTGTTTCCTCTAAACAAGGACATGCTCTTAATATAATCTTTGAAATCAGAAAATTAACATGATATGTTATTGTCTGATCCTCACTCCACAACCATTCCATTTGTGCCAGCGTCCCCAGTAATGTGTTTTATAGCAAAATTATCCAGTTCAGAGTCATGCTTTGTGTAAAGCCTTCACGTCTCATTCCCATGCTCTGTCTGAAAAAGCTTCTGTCTTTCTTTGACTTTTATGACAGTGATACTTTTGAAAATTATAAGTCAATTATTTTATAAAAAGGCATCGGATTCATATGTGGTCAATGTTTCTTCAGCAGGAATATCACAGATGAAGTATTTTCTTCATGAAACTTCTTATGAATTACAGCATATTTTGTGAAGTGACTTGTATTTGGACAAAAAAATCTCTGAGTACTGGAAATGATCATGATGCCCCAATTGTAATCACTGTTTATTTCTCTTTTGCTATCATCATTAGGTTTCTTTTTTTTATTGATAAGGATAGAGACTTCTGCATCTACTACTAATTAGATATTTTGTTAATTTTTTGTTTGTTTCATGATCTGGATATACTCATAAATTAACCAATATTAGACTTGCAGAATCAGTTAAAAACTACATTTTGTATAGTAATTGATTAAAATCAATTATGTAACATACATAGTTGTTTTGTTGTATAGATATTGTTTCTATTTTTTTGTTATTGTTACATACTCTCAGAGAAAACCTTTATTTCTGGAAGTGAATCATAGTCTTGATCTCTAAATCATAGCTGTTTTAATGAAGTGTCAAACATACATTTTAGCTTTTTGAAAATTTTCAATTTAGAAAGTGTGTGAATACTGAGCAACAGTTCAGCAAAGAATTTTTGAGTATCTGTTGTTTTCTAACCAACAGGAGAGATATTCCTAGACAAGAATTATGCACAAAAGAAACCTGTTGCTACTATTTAGACTTGAAAAAGGCATTTTGTTCATTTGGCATATTTTCTGCATTGAGTTTATGTGGTAAATATGTTAGTAAAAAATAACACCATATAAGCAAAGTTTTGCAGTTTATTTTATTCATGTAAAAGGGAAATTAAAACACTTGCAAACTACAAATTTAAAAGTCAAAATTTACCAAATAATTAAGAATGTTTTCTGATCTTGGGAGTCAGACATTCCTAATTAATTCAGAAAACAAAATTTCCTATAAGTTCAAAATACTTTGTTTCTATAAAATCATACATACATACACCAGCTAACATACATGTTTGCATATATATGATATATATGAAACAGAAGTACATATGTATACTTACTGAGTAAAGGTGAATTATTCTTTTATTTTTTTATTTTCAGAGAGAGAGAGCACTAGTGGGAGAGGGGGAAAGGGACAAAGGAAGACAGAGAGAGAGAGAGAAAGTCTTAAGCAGGGTCCATGCCCATTACAAAGCCCAAAGTGGGTCTTGATCTCATGACCCTGGGATCATGACCTGAGCCAAAATCAAGAATTGGACACTCAACCAACTGAGTCACTTGGGTGCCCCTCAGTAAAGATGAGTTAAGGTAATAATTGGTACATTCCCAGTGGCTCAGTGTGAATGTGTGTGTGAATGCTCACACGTGCTTGCCCACATATGTGCAATTGAATGATAGGCTTGGAAAATATAATTACTTATATCAACATTCTACATTTACTCAATTAATGTAATAGATTTTAAGCTAAAATGTTATTTTTTCTCTAAAAAACATGGAGATGTGCCTGAAATTATATGTGAAATATACACATTGAAACAAAATTCAGGCAATTTCAAAGAACTGTTCTTTCCACAAAATATCAAACATTTAAATCTGTTTTACCAAGATATAGCCAGCTGGTAATACCATTAAAGATATGAAAATTTGCTAATCCAAGCTCATCCTAATGTCAAAACTTAGCCTTTTTTAATATAGTGCCTATAAAAATAATGTATCCACATTTAGCATAGTTGTTTTTTTGACAAAAACTGTACTCTGCACTTGTTGAGTGTTTGGTTTTCTCTGCCTGGGAGGCTTCAGCTCTTTCAGATTTCTGGAAAAGTATTTTACTGATAGATAACCTGCTGTCATATTAATTACTTCACGTCGTGGAAAGGAGCTTGCTTACTGAAAAGGATTTAGCTAACACATTTGAATTCAGTTCCTATCACATCTCTAATCCTTTGGTACTTCTCTTTTCTGTTCCCATTTTAGTAGTCAGCAATCTTTGACCAATTATTACTTTAAACAACATTTTAGCTCTCTTCAACTACACAGCAATATTCTTTAACGCAGACTAAATCTATCAATCTTTTATATTCAGAAAGGTCAGCAAGTTAAAGATGCATGACATTACCAGTGTCCCTTTCTGAGGGGTGGCCACTGCCATCCATATTGCCAAAAACAATGCATGTGCTAACACAACAAGAAGTAGACTATGAGAGATGAGACTTTAAAATCTTTACTTCTAATACTGATTACAGAAACTGAGCTGCCTCAGATTTTCTCAGCTTTATCTCTGTCCCAGCAATGCGTCTGCATAGCTCACCTCGACCACTGCTCTGGACCCCGTGTTCTCAGCACCGTTTTTCCAGAGGCCAACATCAGGGAGCCCATGGTCTCTCCTGATTCCATCATTTTGGTGGAGTGGTATTGACCCAGGAACCACCAAATAGGCCAGGTGAGACAATCCAAAAGTTCAATAAAAATCCATGTAGCAGATTTTACTAATGGGAAGTAAGAAACAGTGAGCAGGGTTACTGGCATATAAATTATCTCTCTATCCTTCCACGGTGATCTTGCAGCCTGTCTTGAGGTTGATGGCTACTGTGACAATGAGTCACCTTCTTAGCCTCAATATTTTCCTCACTCTCACTGCCATGAAAAATTGTACCACCCAGTAACGCATCAGTGCTTACATATTTTTGAGGTGCTGTTTCTTAGGAGAGGTGAAATAAGTTGTAAAGGCTGTCTTTATTACATTTGCATATACTTTTGAAAAGTATATTATAAGCTCAGGCTCTTTATGTAGATATAAATTACCTACAATTTTGACTAACTGTTTAATTATTAATGTACATGAATATTTTAGTGCACTAATTTTCATTCAATATATTCACTCAAGCAAATAATAATAGATTCATTATTCAATTATCATGTTTTCTGATTGAAGATATAGCTCAGTTATAAAGAAACAAATGTTAATGTCTGATTTATCAGGTACACATTGATGTGTTTTGTGCCAGCAACAGGAAGCCTTGGCTCTTAATTTAGAAAGTAATAATGGTTGCCCTAAGGAAAAAAATTATAATCATAATTTGATTCTTAGTGGGCTTTGAAAGTTCTTATATTTTTGACTACAGCTTTCTTCCCGCTGTAGTGAAATGTCAAAGATGGTAACATTATTTACATTTTAGAAGTTAGCTTTTCTTGTAACCTTAGGAGGTAACCTCCATATAATAATGAAAAGAGGCAGGATAGTAAATAAAAGTCTACAATTTAGCTGTCATTTTAAGACCTTTGTAGGTCCTACATATTTTTAAAGCTTTCATTTTACATCATAGACTATATATTAAAAATGCATCTTCCTAAGTATATTGTTGCTGAAGAAGATGATATTAATTTTACAACTTGGTCTTTAAAAATAGTTTCACATGTTGACTGATTTTTTCAATTACTTAAAAGAAAAGAAATTCTTTAATAAGCAAAAAACCCCCAACTTTTGGCAACTGTGGTAACACATTTATAAATTCCAATAATTAAAATTTAAAATTAAATAATATTAAAATTATTGAAATTAATTGTATTTATTTTTTGTATTATGGAGTAAATATATTTTTTATGTCAATTATTTAATTAAGTTCCTGAAAAGCTTTACATGGTGATCTTATAGGGCCAAATAGATATTAATCATTGCCTGATATTATCATGAATAAAACTTATTGAATAGAGAGCAAGTAGATTTTAGGGTTTAGCTTACAATCTGAACAGATTTTACTCAGAATTTTACCCATTTATATCTTTAGAATTTGAGTAAAGTATCAGAAAGACCAGGTTCATACATTGCAGGAGGTTAGAGTTAAGGGAAGAAGCTTAACACAAAATGCTATAATCTTTGTCAAATAAAAATGAAATATTGTTCACAAAGAATAAAGCTAACAGACAACGTATGGAATTTCATTGCCTAAATATCTTCCTGCTAAAACCATGCATTTATTAGTAGTTAATTTTGTACTATAGCAGCTAGCAATAAAGTAGATAATCGAACATGCTTTTATTCACTATCATAAACTGTTGTCATTTGGCATGTTCTATACAAGGGCTTATGAAAATAAGACTTTGGTGATACAGCATAACTACTACAAATGATTACTACAACATCTGAAAATATTGAAGGTTGATAACCTTGAAAACTGAAATGCTATACTATAAAAGTTATGGGTTTTGATGGAAAACATGTACAATCTTGCAAGCCTTTGAAAAACAACCAAATACAGTGGATTCACTGTTAATTGTTCTCTCTTCATCACTTAGCACTAGGGTGTCCTTCACTCAGGCCCCTCCAGTGAGGAGTCCCATGTGCTGCATATAGACACAGTCTGACTCTGTGCTGAGGCCATTCTGATCATCAGCTCCACCACCAGCATGCAAAGTTCAAAATATGACCCGCTTCTGGGGAAAAAGTATGTGAAGTAAATGGAAACGTCTAAGGTTGCTCAGCTTTTGCACTAAGCAACACTTTGGTTTAGATAATTCTCTGTGTAGAAGACTGCCCAGTGTATTGTAGGATATTTCAACAATCCCTACCCAGTAGGGTGCCTGTAGCTCCATCCTTTCAAATTGTGACAAACAAAAATGTCTTCAAGCACTTTCAGATGTTCCCAGGAATGGGGGGCAAATCTGAACTGAATGACAACCACAGAATTAGTTGTATCATGTGGTGCAAGGCGATGGGCCAGGCTGTCATTCAAGAGAGTTCGTGCCCCCTTCCCCCTTGATTTCTTGTTCTTACTACTTCAGCTTCCCACTGAGACAGTAGTTGCTGAAGAGTCCCTTGGCTCTGGTCCTAGAATAGCATTGATTGCAGCAGTAAAACTATGAGTTCTGTACTCCAAGAGACTTAAACTAGTTCTGGCAATTGCACCTACTATTTTATGGTGCTGTGGTCCAAATTATGTCCCCCCACACATCATGTGTTGAAGTCCTAAACTCTCTTATGGCTGTATTTGGAGAAAGGATCTTTAAAAAGTAATTAAGGTTAAATAAGATTATAAGCATGACCCTTATTCCAAAAAGATTAGTATCCTGATAAGAGGAGGAATAGAGACCAGAGCTCAAGCTCTGTACCTCCTTCCCCCTTCTCTCTCCATCTCTATCACAGCTATGTGAGGACACAGATGGAAGGTGTCCATTCATAAACCAGAAAGAAAGCTCTCACCAGAAATTGATCATGTTGGCACCTTGATTTCCGACTTCTGGCCTCAGAACTGTGAAAACAACTTTTTGTTGTTTAAACCCCTCAGCCTATGGTATTGTGTTATGACAGCCCAAACTGACTAAGGCAATAACTTTGGACAAATTACCTATTTCTCTAGTTTCAGTGTCTTCACCAGTTAAATGGAGGAAAATAATAAAATATTTCTTATGTGGTTATTATAGTGATTAAATTAGATAATACAGACAAAGGGCATACATAGTATGTGCACAGGGTTTGCACTCGATAAATATCTTGGTGTTGTTCTCAGAATCAAAATAATATTTTAAAATTATTATCAGGGGCACCTGGGGGCTCAGTCAGTTGATCGTCCGACTTCGGCTCAGGTCATGATCTCACGGTCCATGTGTTCAAGCCCCGCATCGGGCTCTGTGCTGACAGCTCGGAGCCTGGAGCTGCTTCAGATTCTGTGTCTCCCTCTCTCTCTGCCCCTCCCCCACTCACTCTCCGTCTCTCAAAATAAAACATAAAAAAAAGTTTAAAAATTATTATCAATAGGATTTATTTAGGGTTTAATTAATGCAAATCTATTTTTCATATTTTTTCCCTTTCAATGTCAGGGTGACTGGATCTTGACCAAATATCCCACAGATGCTGGCTGGAGTAATTTCTGTGAATGAAATGATTATCCAGAATGAAGATGATGACAAAGACATTGCATTTCAAGGGTTTCCTTCCTGCCATACTTATTCCTGTTGTTGTAACTCACCCATTGGGATAGACATTTTCCTTTAACTCCTTGAACCTTAGTCAAGATTGTTGAATAAATGTGCACACTGGTGTCATACATACACCGCTGCCCTAAAGGGTAAGCCAACAACAACATCTGCTTCTGCCAATCAGTGTCTTTCTCCTTCCAAAGGACTCACTCACATTACTAAGGCTCCATTGAGTCTCACACAAGTGCTTAATTCAAATAATTTTGAAATGTAATGCAAAAGGATGTGTGTTTTGACCATTATGAGAGTGTTCTGCTAGTCTGCTTCTCAGAGTCCTAATAATGTTTTAAAATGCATAAAACAGGAGTGCCTGGGAGGCTCAGTTGGTTAAGTGTCTGACTCTTCTTTTTTTTTTTTTTACTTTTTTTTACTATTTATTTTTGCAAGATACAGACAGAGTGTGAGTGGGGAAGGGACAAAGAGAGAGAGAGAGAGAGAGAGACAGAGACAGAGAGAGAGACAGAATCTGAAACAGGCTCCAGGCTCTGAACTGTCAGCACAGAGCCCGATGCAGGGCTTGAACTTGGGAATGGTGACATCATGACCTAGGCTGAAGTCAGATGCTCAACCGACTGAGTCAGCCAGGCTCCACTCTTGTTTTTAACTCAGATCATGATCTCACAGTTAGTGAGTTTGAGCCCACATCAGACTCTATGCTGAAAGTGTGGAGCCTGCTTGGGATTCTCTCTCTCCCTCTCACTCTGCCCCTTCCTGCTCTTTCTTTCTCTCAAAACAAAAACAAAAACAAACAAAAAAATTAAAATGTATAATACATAATATAGATTAGAAGGAAACCAAGCTTTAGTTATTATTATACTTTAATACATTTTATATATTCATCTGCTTGCTTCTTTATTAGCTCATTAAATAACAAGATCTAGTTGAGGGTCTAATTTACTATGGTGATTACCCAGAAATATTTCAAGATATTTGCAACATGATTTGGAAATACCTGTGATTGTGGCTGGTGAAAAAAAAAAAAAAAGACACCGTTAACACTGCAGTAGGTTATGGCCAACATGTATAATTGAAGGAAATGCCAACTTTACCTAGATGTTAGGGAAAAACATAAAACTTTTTAAAATCCAGACTCTCCTAGAACTCTCAATTTGTTGTGAATTTTGCCCATGGGTTGGTTCTTTGGGCCCCAGGGTATGATCCTTTGCACTAAAACAAGTTAGCATTGCTTCACAGAGCACTCAGGTGGCAGGCATATGCTCCAAATGGACAGTCCTCTCTCAACTCCCAGGTCACTTAGAAAGAAGAGCTGTCCTCAGACATTTCAGTCAGTCTTATTCAATTCTTACAGTTCAGATACAACTTTCATTTATTCCCATTGCAAGTCTCAAATAGTGAAATAAAACTAATGCAGATTGGGGTTTTCAGCTTCAGAACTGCTTGTTCTCTGTTTTGCTGAACACTCCTGATAGGAACGATTTCCTTTCTCCGTTGAGTGAGTCTATTTGCTTGCGTTGATTGATATCTCTGCAGACAGACTTCCTTTGAAGTATCGCCTGCCCTATAGCCAGTGCTTAAAAGCTGGAAATGAAGTCCAGCAGGACTTATCCCAGCTTGTTTCTAGCAAAACCATACTAAGAGAAAGAACATCAAAAGTGAAAATGAGAACAAAGGAGAAGGAGGAAAAAGGCAGCCTACCGCCTTTTATCTATTGATGGGAATGGCCATTGTGTATTGGAGGTTTGACTCCAAATGTTTGAAACTGTAACATTGAACACTTTCCAGATTCAGTCCTTAACGTCTTACCTTTTACCTTTGAAACTGTGTTCTTATTAGCCTTCCCTCCACTTGACAGTAAATTAGTAAAGTGGCCAGAAGTCTGAGCTGAAATTTAAAGTACTTAGTCATTGTTTTGCCTTCAAACCTGTGTGACTTTGGAAAAGTTTGGAAAACATAACATTTCAGAACCTCTGGTGCTGCATGTACAACATGAGGGAAGGAGAAAGGTGAACCTTGGATTTCTTACAGCTCTGAGACTCAAGTTAAATTACTGGTATACTTGACTGCCTCCTGAGAACAGAAGCAAAACAAGGCTCTCGAACAAGCACTGAGGATTGTAGAGACACCCTAAGGAGAAAGGTCTGAAATGATATGGCGAACATGAAAATCAGGTAGCTACATATATTTTAAAAGGTGTAATTGTTAAGCCTGAGTCTGAACGTGTGCTCTCCAGACACAGAGGAAATACTTGATTATTGGTCAGGTTAGAACTCTGGCTGGTTTTTCTTCTTACAAGGAACTCTCATGTTTTCTTTATTATTTTATGCACCCTTGGGTGTTCCTACCCTAGCTCCTCGAAGAAAGCAACTATGTCTTACTCATTTTTGCCTCTCTAACCTTTCGTATCATCTGGCATATTGTAGGATTTTAGATACATATTTGTTGAACTAAACTGACAAACTGTATTTTGATCTCCTATTATGTAAATGCACTATGCTAAATGCTGCAAATTCTCAATTCCAATTCTCAAAAATTCTTACTATTCATCTGTATCATTTTGACATTCATTTAAAAAATGTGCATGATTTAATACATATAAAACACTACTGTGTCTTAGGAATGCACTAAAAATAAGGGAAAATAGTAGAAAATGTATTGTCCTTATGTGGATATCATATTCACTGCTTAGCATATAGTTTGTGGGTTTTGGAATGTTCCTAATACAAACAATAACTAAGAAGTTTTAAAACAAAAGTTAGCTTATTTTTATTAGCCATTTCAAGAGTCATCATTCAAAATTCATGTCTATTTTCAGGGATATCAATTTTACCAAGAAAGAGCAGAGAGAGCACACAGGTACTGAGTCCAAGATAGAAAGGTGATTTATTGCTGTAGCTTCATTGTGGGGAGACTTTCTTCTCTCCTCTATGACAGTGTGAGCATTTAATTCAAAATGAATACCTTAATCGATAGGGATCATCTTTAAGAAAGTCAATCTAGGCTAGATAGAGCAGGGATGCCCAGTGTAATCTCAGACGGAATACACTAGAGTCCTACCTGCTTATTTTCACTCTGACCTTTGGCCCCACATTTCTTTGAGTTGAAATCATTCATGCACAATCTTCTATACATCTCCAGCTTATACCTATTGTGTGCCAAAGGTGCTATGTGTTGATAAATAAATTATCTTTGAGATACTCCTTAAAAGGAGGTGAAATCTATGTATTTCAATGAGCCTTTTAAGTTCTTAAATACCAAACTTACCCTACTGTACATTCTCTATTAAAGCAATCTATTAAAGCAATAAATTATATCTTTTCTTCTGGTTTTTATTCAATGTTACAATTTATCCTTTGTTAAAGTATACAATATATATATTTTTTCATCAGCCTCAGATACTTTTCCTTGCCATGCACTCTTAGATTCTTTCTCTCTCTACAGATGGCTGTGTTGACACCTTACTTGACACCAGTTCTTTAAATTACCTGGATTGTCATGTAGTATTTTCTGCTAATAAGGAATTCCACTCATGCATTCTGACTCCTCATGCAATCAGCTGTGGTCTCTCTGTTCAGCCCTATTTAGCTACTGTGGCTATTTACTCGGGAGGTGCTTCCTGACAGCCACATGCCCAGTACTGGGTTTTAGTGGACTCATTACACTACCTTGCATCTAAACGAAGATTTATATGGCTTATTTTGGAGCAATAAGCCTGCTCCATTCCTTAGTATGTTTGCGTTTTATGCCAGTAGGGACAAAATGCCTCTGGGGACTAAAATCTGAGGGTTTGGTAAATTACAAAATATAATTGATAAATTAGGTACATTTTAAATCTACAAAGTATACATTTATTAAAACATCTTACATTTATATATTTATGTATTCTTGTTAATTTATTTTGAATTTACGAATAAACTCCTTATTTTTCATAAGTAAGTCACAAAGAGCAGGAAGACATAAATCAAGTTGACAGATATAATCAAACAAAGAAACTTTGTGTGTTTTAAATATTTAAGTATATTTTTTATTCTGTGAGAGCTTCTATTGAAGTGAGGCAAGTGGATATAATGAAAAGGTACACAATATGAGAAAAATAATTTTAGTATTAAAATGAATTGCAGATATAGGAAATCTTTTGATGTGAAAGAGAAAGTTTATTTAATGGAAGTTTACATATGCCAAATAATAGTAATTTAGATTATTTATGTGATTTATTTTGCCTACATATACACATATATGTAATGTGTATAATTGTAGTAAACTCTCTGAAAGTATTTGAACCCACTTGTCATCTATGGAAATTGTAATTGTAGAGGATTTTCACTCTCCACCATGTATGTCTGCATTTTTAAATGCTTGGTAAACTGTATACACTATTTTAAAAAACTAAGAGCAAAAACGGTAAATATGCTGATTTCACTAAGCAATCTTAAAGCACTAAATCAAAAGATCTAGTATGTGTTTAAAACATCAAAAACTTGGAGTGCCTGGTTGGCTCAGTCAGTTCAGTTAAGGGTTGGATTTTGGTTCAGGTCATGATCTTGCAGTTCATTGGTTCGAGCCCCGCACTGGGCTTTGTGCTGACAGCTAAGCCTGGAACCTGCTTCAGATTCTGTGTCCCCTCCCTAGCTCTCTGCCCCTCCCCTGCTCACACAATCTCTCTCTTTTTCTCTCTCTCTCAAAAATAAACATTTAAAAATATTAAAGAAATACTTCAAAAACTATATCCTAGAAAATCAATTTAGTTTAGTTATCATAACTAAAATATTCTTTAAAACCACACAGTAGAACACAGTGAACATTCTTTCCCAGCCTTCATTCATAGATTGTCTGAAAGAGACAATAAGGTATTAACATCTATAAATGCTTACTGTGAAGCAAGGGATCAAATAATCAGTTTAATGACCTGATAATGATAAAGTTGAGAATAGACCTGAACCCCAAAAAGATCTTCTTCCATCATTACCTTGAACTGAGATAGTGGCTGGTACCTAATTGACTTACTCACTGAATCCCAAACAGAAATGACGATAGGCTTGGGTGTAGGCATATTCAAAATACAAGATATTCAAATACATTGTCCAATGAATTAACCACTTTTACTTCAATGGGAAATAATGGCTAGAAAGAAAAAAAATATTCTCAGTGTTTGTTTCGAAAGTATCTTGGAGATGTATAATGGATATTTGCATATAAAAGGCTATGGAAAAGCCTTCAGAGAAAAGCCAACCCAAACCAAATAGGACTCTATCTATTAAAGTGTTCCCCACACTTGTTTGCCTATAGAACATCTCAGTTTTTTTGCTATCTCTTATTAACTTTTGTATTGGAGAGACATTTAGTGAAAAGTTTTTTAAAAATGTTAAAAAATAACTTCAGTAAAATACCTACCTTGCAATACAAGTAAACACTGTTCCTAATGAGGTTTATGTTATCCACAGGGTTGAATGTAGCTTTTAAGGAGTCAATGTTGTTGAGAAGAGTAAAATCGTTTCACTGTTTTGAAAATAAAAGTCAAGAATTCCTTGCACTTTTGTGAAAGAACTATTTTTTGCTCACGCATGAATATCTCTTGAAGTCCTTACATAGGCTTATCACATTAACTTCTTATCCTCAGAAGAAAAGAAAACAAACAAAAAACCCAACCAAAACAAAACAAAACAGAAAAACCCCAAACGATGGCAGCAATATCCTTGGTAAAAGGCTCTAGAGATGGGTATAGACATATGCATGCAGACACACACATATCCCTATCAACCACAGTGAATTGAAATAGCTACTGAATCTACTTTACACTTTGTTCAAGAGAAGCTTTGTACAAGTGAATTATTTAATTAGAAAACAAAATAATAAAACATGTGAGTCCCAATCTGTTTTCTCTATGTTTACAGTAATAACTAAGTTAATAATTCAATAATTAAAAATGCTATTTCCATCAGCAAACTACTGCAATGTTTAATAGTAAACTCTTGAACTTTATCTTCAGATTTTGTTTCAATTAATACCAGGCAGAAACTATTTTATGCTTGGTGGTAACAGGTTAATTGAAAACGGAGAGATACCAAGGTCCACAAAGTCCCCTCTCTGGCCTACCAATGTATCTGAAAACCATTGTTTCCCTGTGTTTTGTTTGAAGCATTATCTCTACAAAGCTGCTGTTAAAATGTATAACCTTGTACTGAATTAAGGTTATCCATTACACATAACTTAGGTTTTTGCAAGCATGAAAACATCTGTATATCAATATCTGTATCTCACTGGTTCTCAATTCTTAGCATCCATTAGAACTATCCATGGAACTTAAAAAAATGTTGTATCCCATGCTGGACCAACAGAATCGGAACCTTTGGGTATGAACCTAGGCATTTCTTTAAAAAGTCTCCCTTCAAGTGATTCTGATTTATACTAAAGGTTGATAACTTCTGAAATAACCAAATTCCAGGTGCTTTTGTGATATTAGTACTACTATTTTCTCAAGGACAACTAAAAAATTTGGCAGGCTGACTGAAAAATGAAAATGCAGGGACTCTCTTCCAAAAGTAGAAAAATACAATTCATGATATTAAAATGCACAGTTTCTATTCCATCTTTTGACTTGTGATGTTTTATGTTTTGCTATTTAATGTTGCTCTAAGCATAAAGAAAAAAATCAGTAGCATAAATTTTACTGTGTGTGTATTTTGAAATGCCTATTTTAAATACAAATATGAAAGCATACAAAACCACCAAAATTCCACAATTCATTTTTTTAACATTAATTTATTTTCGAGTGACAGAGCATGACTGGGGGAGGGACAAAGAAAGGAAGCACAGAATCTGAAGCAGGTTCCAGGCTTGGAAGTGTCAGCATAGAGCCTGACGTGGGGCTCAAAGTCACAAACCATGGCATCATGACCTGAGCTGAAGTCGGACGCTTAATCAACTGAGCCACCCAGGTGCTCCAACATAATTCATATTTTGTATCTTGTGTATGTTATACTGTCTTCCCAAAACAGTGGAATCAATATAAAACCTAGTTTAAATGTTTTTATTTTACCTCTTGTTATGCTCACATTCTACCTACATGCTCTACCTTCAGCTTACCAATCAGCAGAGGAGGCATTTCCTTTCCTGCTATGTCATCATCTTCAGTGTAGGTATTTAGCTAATATATGGAGGTAAGATGAGTAAGAAAGACTATGATAGTGTTCCTTGGTAATTCTTGCTTCTTCAGGAGCCAGAATATTGACTTTTTTGTGTGTTCAAACAAAGTTTGGTTCAAATGGCCAAAGGTGGCATCTTGGAACTCAGTGTCCCTTCTTATTCAGTCATAGATGTCAACAACTTGCCCTGGGTCTTGCTGTCCTACCATTTATTGTGGGTCCACCAGATTCCGTGCTTGTGAGGCATCGTGAATGTTATATGCAAATGGGTAAGCAAGAAACATTAGAAGATAAGCATATGGTGCATGACACTTCTGTTCATGCATCAGACTTCACTACAGAGCAAGAGTTAAACAAGTTAAAACTATAAAGTTTTACAAGACCGCCACAGCGGAGCATTAAACCAGGGAGGAGCCTCTTGAGCATGAGCTCTGTACAACTGCACATGTTGAACGTCCGTGAAGTGGTCCTGTCCTTCCTCTCTGGAGTGGATTCCTCACAGGTCAATGGTCTGTTGCAGTGAAAAGTTTTCAGTGGCCTTGTGTTGAGCTCTAATACTAGTGACTTTGATTAAGTATCTTATATTTCCAGAGCCTCAGTTTTTAACAAAAAGAAGATAATGTTTTGAGTTGTAGAGGAACAAATCATTTCCTGAAGAAACCCAATTTTGCTTTTATTTGCCGACTATCTTTTTCTGATGACCTGGGCTATGGTAAGTGGCAGTCCTTTTGCTTAGACTGAATTGGAAAGTCCCAGTATTCTCAGGTTTTTCACCCATCATCTTTTTCTGCCCTGATGCCTGGATGTATTTTCACTTCTCTGCTCTCATACTACTAAGGGTATAAACAAAGCTTCTGAGCAAAGGGTTATTCTGAAGATTCTGTCTAAGTCTTTCTTTCCATTAGAAATGTCTTCCATTCTTAACAAAATTAAGAATATGCGTATAGGTACATGTGTATGTATTTGTATTGCATGCATACAGACAAATGCTTATATACTCATAATGCCAATCATGCATTTGCTTTCAAAACCCTTTTTCACCCTTCCTCTGGTCTGTTCTAAATCGCTGAGGCTGAATTTTGCCAATTTTGTTTCCTCAGTTTCCTTGCTGGGTTCAGCTGACAGGAGAAGGCAGGGTATCCTGCATTCTATTTTTCTGCATTAAGTAGCATGGTTAGCAGCGGTCGCACCCTCTCTGTGGTGGGTTCCAGCTCCCAGCAAGCAGATCTACTGAGCTTTCTGCTCCTGCCCAGTGTCTGGCTCCTCGGCTCCAGTAACTCTGTTTGTTCTTTCTGTCCTTCTAGCTCCAAGGATAGAGATGAGGTACTAAAACTGATGATGCCCCACCTTCTCCCTTTCATTCTCCCAGCTATTTGAAATACCTCTGTAACTAAACTCCCATATAAAATTCCCTCAGTGGAATTATCTAGCGTAAGTTATGTTTCCCTGGTCAAACTACGGTACTTGTCTACACACACACACACACACACACACACCATGTGTGTGAAACAGTGAACGAACTACCTTGCATCTCCCAAATTAGAGGCAAGAAAGTTCAGAATTAAAATAGATTTAGTAACAGTAGCGTACTATTCAGGTTTCTCCAGAGAAACAAAACCAATAAGAATCTACCTATCTAGGGAAATGTATCATGGGGAATGAGATCACACGATTATGGAGACAGAGACGTTCCAAGTTCTGAAGTCTGGAAACCTGAAAAATAGAAGAATGGATGGTATATGTTTCAGTCTGAATCTACTCACCTGGCAGAAAACAACAGTGAAAGATGCCAAGAGAGGAACTCTTTTGACTGCCAAAGACAACTGGTGTTTGTACTTCATTATTAACCTTGGAATTTAGAATTCAATCACAGTCCCTTGATACATCAGTCATCAGGGACCCCAGCAAAGTGCAGCACCTTAAATGAAACACTTTTTTGTTGTTGCCCTAGACGGGTTTTAAATTGTTTCAGTTTCTCACTTCCTCCTCCCCACATTCACCAGCTAATTTGCCTTTACTTTTCCTTGGTTTGCAAAGTAACTTTCAGCGAGAGAACAATATTGGGGTAATGCTCATTTTCAAAAAATACTAGGTATTTCAAGGTAACTTGCTGAGACAATTTAATCACTGAGATTTGTTCTCTCTTGTTCTCATAAATTGCTAATGTCACACCTATTTCTTGCTGTCACTATTCATTTTTTATTCCAGTTCCAATTCTTTCCTCTGTCTTTTTGTACCTTGGAGATTCAGGTGTCTCCAAACAGAATTAGTCTCATACTAGGAATGTATTTAATAATTAGATCAGATTTAATGAAAATTTACCAAATCAATCTTATTAAGATTCTCAAATTTAAGAACATTGTGAAAATATAATTGTTTTGTAATAATTTGAAATTGCAAAAATTATTATAAGTAAAATTTGTAAATTATGATAATTAGGACATACTAGCAATGTACATATACTGAATGAATTTTTACATACAATTATTTTAAAAAGCTATAATAATATCAATTTCTTAAGCCCTTCAACAAAAAGAAATAACAGAGAAGTCACGTGTTAGATAGTATCACATCCCTCTCAATCTCTTAATTTTATTAACATTATCTTTGTTTTAGAAATCAACCATACAATATTTTATATCAACCAGTAAAGCCATTTGCTTTGACCCCAATAACTGGTGTTCATCTTCTTTTCTTTGCTTTTTTTAAAGTTTATTTATTTATTTATTTTGAGAGAGAGTGAGGGGGTTCATGAACAGAGGAGGGGCAAAGAGAGAAGGAGAGACAGAATCCCAAGCAGGCTCCAGGCTCTGAGCTGTCAGCACATAGCCCAGTGTGGGGCTCAAACCCATGGACCACGAGATCATGACCTGAGATGAGATTAAGGGTAGGATGTTTAAACTACTGAGCCACCCAGGGGCCCCCAACTTCTTTTCTTATTAATCATAATAAGTTTAATTACTGGATCTCAAATGAATCTATGACATAAGGAAATTAAGAGGATAAAGCATATGGCAGTATCTGACTTTAAGGTGTTCTCTGGAAGATCCAGAATAAACTTGTTTTACTTTGCAGTTTATAATCTAAATAAAATTCAAATTTCTCTTTGTGTCATGTTTAAAATATTTCATGTTCACTCTGCCCCACAGAATATACATTAATTTTCTATAACCAACTTACTGCAATATTTGGGAGGAAAAAACATATGTTCTACTGTTATTACCAGGATCTTTCTATGCTCAGCTGGCCAGTTGCTAATATGACTTTCCTTATGCTGGGTGCCCTTCCTGAGGAGCCTTAGACTCACTTTTCTGAGGAAGGGAATCTGTATTTTTTCTTATAGAAATGTGAACTTTTTTTTTTTTTGCTTTCTATCTAAAGTAGAATATTTTTCTTCTGAAAAAAAAAAAATAACAGAATAACATGAAAGAGCAAGCAACCAAGCATTTATTTCTGGGATGTTCTGCTTCCTGGGAAGAAAAGTCAGTAGCTTTCCATATAGAAGCTTTCCAGGCCACACATTCAAGGCTGGAGTCAAAGACCTTGTATCAAAAGTAGTAAGCACTGCTAGCAGTGAACGGAAGTAACAGAGAGCTGAAGAAATGTTGCCTTGGGCAATTAATTGTTTTAGTCCACCAGTTCTTAAGCATGTCCCTGTATGTAGGTCTAGGTCCTCACTCTGAATGTGAGGTTTCACAAGGAATACCATACTTCACAGTATTAATCCTTGCTACTCAAGCAGGACAGATTCTCAGCCTAGGAGCTACTGCAAAAACACACCTGTCTATGAACATGTTATTGATCTTGTGACAAAACTATATCAAGTGTTAAAATTCCACATGATTTGGAGTGCTAGATTTTAGCCTGTATGACTCTGATTTTAAATGAAGTCAACTATATTACTTAGTATATTACTTTCAGCCATATAATTTTCTTAAACTTACCTTAAGTTTTAATTTCACTTCATTAAAACTTAATTTTGAGTTGCAGTTTCTTCAGGTTCCTGAAGAATGATAGCACAATTGTTTAATAACTATTCACTATATACTAGACATATGTTCTTTGCTTTCCATGATATATCTCACTGTTTTCCTCACAGCCTTATTAACTTATGGTAGAAGAGAAAATTAGAAGAATAGAAAGGGAGTCACCTATCAGGAAGGTAAATAGAATATATACTTTATGAAGAGGAGTTTTGTAATCCAAATGCCTAGATTCAAAACCAGTTCAATAACAAAAAAGACCATATAAATTTGGTAATGTTCATAATCTCTCTGTGCCTCACTTTTCTTATTATTAAAGTGTTTTGAAATTAATAATACTTCACTGATTTGCAATTAAATGAGTAAATATACACTAAGGACTTACAAGAGTATCAGGCATGTATTAAACACACAAGAAATGTCAGTCATTATTAGTATACAAGATCATATAGCTATACAGTGACAGAGTGAGGAGTTAAATTTCAGTCTGAGACCAAGGAAGGGGGTACGTGTCAAACCACTTAGGGATATATAAATAACACTTGTCTCCTCTAACTCCCCAATAATCAAAAGAACAAAATATGTCAAAGTTTTACAGTCCTAGGCACATATAACATGATATACTTAAATAAATGTGTACAAATGTGGAAGATCATCTTTATGATTAGATGTCACTATGTAACTATTTATTATTAGAATTATTTTAACATTTTCTCTAACTGCTTTTATGGACTTCTAGGAATATGGACACTGTCACCTGTGTGGATATGAACAATTCAACTTCTTCGTGTTTTCCTTTGCTCAGTATTTGAGTGAGAGGCCTGCTCCAGCATGGAGTCCATGTATCACCATGTCTTCTGGGCCACTGTGCTCTTTGGGGGATGTCTAGGTTTCAGCCATAGGTTGTTTGGGTTCTGTGATATGTGGTACTTTCAAAAAGGGCCAAGAAGGTTATTTGGGAGGTGAGGAAAGATAGGACTGTCATGAGAAAGGTTAAAGGAAGTACAGAAAGAACCAGAAGAAACAGAAAGTCAAGGGGAAGGACAACCCAGATGCCAGAAGCCCAGAGCAGCCCACCCCTCACATGCATGGAATGCTATCTTCTTTTCCTCTGCCCTGAAACAGCTCCTCTCAGATAAATGCTGAGGCATGGGAACAGCTCTGGCCCTCAGGGAAGTCTTCTCTTCCAGTGTCTTTTCCATCAGTGTAGTCACTGCTGGGCCCTTTGCAGCCAAGTAAGAATAAAGAATAAGTAAAATAAAGAATAAAAGGAACCTTGCAGGGAGGAATTTCCAGTCTTGTTCTTGAGAATTACTTGATTTACAGAATAAGTCAAGAAAAGTATTCAGTTTCAGGAAATTGACAAAAATGTGCTTGCAATGGACTTTTCTCCTTTTAGATAAAGTCAGTTGACTTTTTCATCTGAAGAATCAGAAATTATATTAAGAATTAAATATATTTTTATTTTTAAAAGTTTATTTATATTGAGAGAGAGAGAGAGAGAGAGAGAGAGAAAACCACCAGATACCAGATGAGGTGCAGAAAGAGAAAGGAAGAGAGAGAATCCTAAACAGGTTCTGCATTGTCATCACAGAGCCTGACTTGGAGCTAAGTGTCATGAGCTGTGAGATCATGACCTGAGCCACACACTTAACTGACTGAGCCACCAGGCACCTCAAGAACTAAATATATTTTTAAAGAAAATCCTGTGTTACATTCATTTATTATGTTTAGTTTACAGACTTCAGTTCATTTTCTTCACCAAAACTAAAATCCAATATCAAACTCTTCTTGTAACTTCTTCATCATTAATAATGATTAACAAGAAGGCCTTCTATGAAGAACTTATAAGAGTCTGATAATAAATCGGGCATATTGTGCCTTTTACCTTTTTACTTAGTTTTCTTTGTAGACTTTATTCTTGTTATTCCCAGGTTAATAATCTGTTCAGTTGAGCATTCTCCTCATTCTAAAATATCTTTGAAATAAATTTTGAATACATCAATTCATTTTTGCCTCTTTTCAACTTTTATTAATTGCATATGTTTTCCCAAAAAGAATACAATTTTTTTCTCCTTTGCTTATTGTTAACTACATTTCCCCTTTATGAAAGAATCTTAATATCCTATTTTCTTTTTACCAATTTACTTGTGCCTTTATGTTACTGAACATAGCCATTTTGTGTATAACATTATTATGGAATTTTATAGTGGAAAACATTTCCTGTTGCACTCATGACCCTACCCTTTTCTACTGGAGATTGTTATTTTATGACTTTGAACCCAGAACATGTAATGTGATATATCTTTATTTCTTTAAAACTTGTGATCTCCTTTTGTTTTCCAAAATATTTGAAATTAGTGTCTTCTAAATTTCTGTTTTCACGGTGTTCATATGTTCCTCATACATAACTTTATGCTCCATATTAGTATTCCTATTAGAAATCTCCCATTTTTCCCTTTTAACATACTTTTTAAAAAATATCATCCTTGTAAATAGTTCTAATTTATACTCTTGTAACCTCTTTTCCAAGAAAACCTGATTTTGAGTAACTTTTCTCTTTTGTTTGCCCTTAGTCTCACTGTCTTCTTAAAAAACCTTGTTCAACTTCTCTTTCTGTTATAACTAAATTATTCTGTTATCATTTGTTTGTGTTTATGGTGCTTTTATTAACATGATGCTGCTGTTTAAATCTCCGATCTCAATTTTATTAAATTTTGAAGTATGTATGTGTAGATTAGACATGTATAAATCTAAAAGTATAATAGATTTAAAGTGTAATTAGGATGCACATGCAAATATATGTGTATAGTTTCCATTTTCGAAAGATCTCTTTGAAAAGATTCTTTCTATTTAGCTATCTTTGGTGTATCTTTGATATGCTCCCATGAGCAGGCATGGTGTATCCAAGTTTTACCTATCAAAATAAATTCAGTCACACATAATTTATTATACAAGACATCTGACTAGCCATTTATCATGATCAAAGACACATAAAATATATCCTCTATTCATAAGAATATTTAAATACATTTGAGATCTTCAGATACATATGATGGATTAACTTATATCATCAATCATTCATTGGAGATCCCCAGATGAGTGTTAATGAGATATTCATTCTTCTGCAGTCACAGAAAGGATAGATCTCCCTGCTCAGGAGGTGCTTGAGGCAAATTTCACTGAAGCTCTACAATATTAAAATACATGAAAAGACGAGTAAAGATCACAAGCTCAAAGTCTTTTAGAAACCTGGCAGGTAATAAAAATGCATGGGACACACAAGGTATAAGTAAACCAGTGTTGAGCTGTTTGCATTTGCACTGAGCCAAAAACATGTTATGCTGCATTAATCTTCTAATTTTTTTATTATAAAATAAAAACCAGACCCAGAAAAGCACACATAAGAGATTATATTTTAATGAATCATTAACCACAAACATAAAAACATACCATTGTCAGCCAGCCCAGAAGTCCCTACATGTTTCTGGCACAAAGACTTTCCTTCCCTCCACAATATCCTTCATATTGATTTTCAAAAAAGCAACCTCCTTGGTATATTTATAGTTTTATCATCCAAGTGTTGATTCCAAAACCCTATAATTTAGTCTTGCTCATTCTTTAAACTTGATGTATCTTTTGTACCTCTTTAATCTATTGGTTCACCCTCCAACTCTGTGTTATCTTTACAATTTATCTGTTGAAGATCCAGGGCTTTGTGACCTGTAGATTTTCCCAGTCTGAATTTTACTGATTACAAATTCATGGAAGAGTTCACCATGTTCCTCTGTCCTCGGTCTTTTCTGCAAAGGGACAGCTGGATCAAGAGGTTTGATCAGAAACAGATTTAATCATTTGGCAAGATTATAGGTGGTGTGGTCTTTCACCGGTGGCTGATGATGTCTGGTTAACACTTGAAAAACATTTATTAGAAGCCATTGATGCTTAAAGTCCAAGTCCATTAATTCATTTGGAAGCCGCAAGATAATATCTAATTCTATCATTAAATTTAAATTAGTAGTTGGCACAATTTCACAAGGAGACATTTTTCTCCATGTAAAATGGAGTAATCTAGTAATAGTATTAGTTCAGAATAAATGAATCTTTGCTTTATTTATCCAGTTTTCAAGACAATTTATTGGATCCATCATACTAAGAAGATGACTAGTTAGTTTAATTTATTTAATTTATTTTCTTGCTATCATTATGACCTCATGGACTTAAAAATATTTGGTGGTTTTAAAAAATTACAATTGTTAACTCATTGAAGTCTAACCTCCTCCATCTTGCTAAATGGGACTCTCTTCAGTTTGACTTCTTCATTTTTTATATGATACTAGTAAACCCGGAGATATTCTTTCTGATTTGGTATATTAGTATGTCCCAGAATCATCTTGTATATCTCCTAACACAGACATGAAAATGATTATTTCTCAAAGAAACCCTAACTCCTTCTTCCTCTCTCTTTTCATTTTTCCCTCCTCCCTTCTTTCTAACAGAAAATGCACTTGAAGATACCAATCTGTTAGAATGCTATGGATGCTCATTGCTACAGGATTATTCATTTTTTCTTGGCCATTTTAGAAATACGAGCGTGAAATACATAGTTTGTTCTGATACTTCAATTTAAATTCAAGTCTACAGACTTTTTACTTAACATCTTTTCTATTACATCTATGTCTTCTCTGGTCTGCATCAACATCTCATATTAAACATAAACAATCTCAAATGATGATATTACCACCTGAAATTATGATTACTAAAAAATTAAAGTCTTTGTTATTTGAATACTGTCTTCATTTTCCCCATTTTATACATCACCATATATCTATGTATATGTATATGTATCTATATACATATATCTCCATACAAATAGTATATATTATTTAATACCCTTTCCCTTTTAACACTTAGTTAATGTAAATTATAGATATAACTATATTTTCTCATTTCTAGGGCTCTTGGTGAGGTCTTTCTAGTTATTTTATTGCCTCCAGCTCATTATTTAATAGATTCCTTAAGAAGGGCTCATGGAATCAAAATTCTCTGAGATCTTCCATATTGTTAACTGTTTGCACCCTTTAAAATTTTTTCAACATTTTTATTTATGATTAAGAGACAGAGAGAGACAGAGCAAGAGCATGGAAGGTGCAGAGAGAGGGGCAGACACAGAATCAGAAGCAGGCTCCAGGCTGTCAGCTGCCAGCACACAGGCCAACACAGAGCTCAAACTCACGAACCGTAAGATCATGACCTGAGCCTAAGTCTAATGCTTAACCAAGTGAACCAACCAAGCACCTGCTGTTTGCATCCTTTAAACTTAAAGGTCAATGTTGCTCAGTATTTATATTGTCTCACATTTTATCTATTTGAGTACTTAAAATATTTTACTTCATTTTTTCTAGCATAAGCCATTTCTGTTGAAAAATCTACTGAGACTCTATTGTCCCCTTGAATACCTTCTGAACACATATTCTTTGTGTGAGATACCCCAGGGATATTTATTCTCTTGCTTTAAAGTTTAATAATTTTACTAAATTATGTCTTGGTCCTGGTCTTTTGTGAATAATGTTCTCAGATTCACATAGTGCTCTTTATTACATAACTTAAATACTAATCATTATTATTATTTAGGGAGAGTTTTCTTGAATTATAGATTTTATTATTGGCTCTAAGCCCTTGTTTTGGTTTTCTTTATTAGAAACTCTTGTCATCATTGTTTTTTGCACGTTCATTGTTTATTTGTAATTCTCTCTTGAATCTTCTTTAAAAATACCTTCTCATAATGTTATTTTTGTTTTAAAATTTTTGTATTGTCTCACTTTGTATTTATTTTGAGATATAAATCATTATGATTCTTCAATTCTGAATTCTTTTTTTTCTGTCTTCGTACATGAAATGACTTTTGCTTTTATTTCAAATTCTTCCAGGAGTTTTGCCATTTCAATTTTGAGTTTTCTTTTGAGAAAAACTCTTCAGGTTTTAAGATTGTTTTCCTTTCATGCTTTCTTTGTGTGTAGATATGGTGTTCTGTTTCCTCTCTTCCCCTCCCCTTTGTTTTTCTTATAGTAACTTTTTATGGGTTTTGACTACAATAATTCTTTGTAACATTTTACATGAATTTTACATGAAGCCAGTTTTCCTGGATTTTTAGGAAGAGAATGTGTTCAAATTGTTTTTCTAACTTCACAAAGCTCCCTCTTACACCATTTTATATAATGCTTACAAAATTGTAACCCTCATTCTATTCTTCTTCCTCTGTTTCTCTTTACTTGCTGAATAATTTAACCCAAAAGTTTTTAGGTGAGGTTAAGAAAAGTGTCAGTGGAAAAGGTGGGAAAGGTCTCATATTTTACCCTCTGCAGCTTAAAATATTTACCCAGTTGTTCATAACCACCTAACTCACAGTTATTTCTGGTTGGGTCATTACTTTATAGTATGTTACACATTGATTTTAAGTTATGATAACCCTAGACCAAGAGGAACATTTGTCCTCAGAGCCAATATTCATCACAGATACCCTTGTTCATGGCAAACTAATTTTTGTATTAAAATTATTTCTTGGTCATGCACTTCGCAGTATATTTTTATAATAGAATTCCTGTATTAGCATATGTAGAGATTGGAAATTACATACAATTTAAATGAGTAATTATGGTGATAAGTCATGTACTTACCAGTAGAACTGAGATTTTAAGACATGATTTCACTTTCACTTCCTGCCAGTCTCCTTTTAATATGTATGCATTTATTAATAAAACTCAATAGAGTGAAATTTCATGAAATCACATGTCAGACTTGTATAATGTAGTAGTCAATTCAGTCATAATGTTTGAAAAAATGCAGAACACTTCCTCAAATGAACACTGTATTGAGTTAGGTTACACATATAATATGAAATCATTACTGGTGAAACTATTTCTGTGGGAAGATGATATAGTATAGCTTAAGCAGTTTGCAATTTAGCTCTCTAACTTAAAACGGAAACATAAAATGGAGATCATGGAAGAATAAATATTAATGTGGAATTCAGTCTGTCATACACCAGATGTTTGAAGATCAGTAAAGGCAATATTCAGACATGATTGAATACATGTGTGTTTATGGCTCAGACCTTCTACCTCGGTGTTTGGCTAAAGTAAAACCCCTACAGCAATGGTTCTATCTGATTCCAGATACCATCATCCTTCTGGTGGAGTTATTTCCATTCATCAATACCAGATTAGTCAAAATTGTAAAATATCTTTCAGGTGCCTGAGTGGCTCAGTTGGTTAAGCATTGAACTCTTAATTTCACCTCAGATCATGAGTTTGTGAGATCGAGCTCCACGTCGGGCTCTGTGCTGAGCATGTGGCACCTCCTTGAGATTTTTTCTCTTTCTACCCTTCTCCCCGACTCACACTCTCTTTCCTTCTCTAAAATTAACAAAAAAAGAAAGGCAATAACAATAAATAAATGAATAAATAAATAATAAATAAAAGAGACTGCTAATGGTATGTCTAAGCACATGTTATTAGTCATAATAAAGGTAAACCTAACTGATTAGTTTATTTCACTGAAACAAGGTAATGCAATGAGGATACAGCAATTAGATCTCTTGATTACAGCTTACAGAGCATTAATGTACATCACAGCCATGTGTGATATCCCTGAAGTCAGCTATAAACTAAACTTCACAAGAGAGTCACAATGGAAAGGGATGGAACTTCCATAGAGAATTAGTTATTAGAGAGGAATCTTCTTAATATCTAAATATCAGTTAATACAAGTTAGAATCCTGTTAAAGCCATTAGGGTTATCAATTAACAAGTATGGATAACTATGTCTGTCTTACAGTAATCTGATCACCCTTCCAGGTTATATTGAACATATATATTTGTAAGTGTAATTATAATGTTCTACAAAAGATTATGTCTACCATCTTTCTACAACTGAAATTAATATAGTTTCCAATAAGATAAATACTTGGCAACTTATATCCATGATATAATAATTAAGCATGTTTCCATCCTAGGACCCTTGTGCTTTCTCTTTCCTTGCCTAGAAATGTCCTCCACCGTGTATCCACATAGCTCTTGCCCTCATTTCTCCCCCTCATATTGTTAAGTGGTCATGTTAACAAAGAGGTCTTTTCTGATTATCTTTTTATAAAATAGCAAAGCCCTCATTCCCAGCATCCTCCATGTATGTATTCCTTCCACAGAACGCGTGTGAGACATACATTTTATTTTATTTTATTTTTTTAAATATTTTCTTTATTTTTGGAGGGAGAGAGAGAGAGACAGCATGAGCTGGGGAGGGACAGAGAGGGAGACACAGAATCTGAAGACAGACTCCGGGCTCTGAGCTAACTGTCAGCACAGAGCCAGATGCGGGGCTTGAACCCACAAACCGTGAGATCATGACCTGAGCTGAAGTCAGATGCTTAACCAACTGAGCCACCCAGGTGCTCCCATTTTATTTTAATTAATGTATTTCTCCATTAAATGTAATATTCCCCATGTCTCTCCTGACTGAAACACTCAGCAAATATTTACTGAATGAATGAATAAATAAAAGTTTGAATGGATTACTTTTTATTAATACATGTAAACCTAGTCACTATAGTTTCAATAAGTTTCTGATTGTAAGAATTGGAGGTATCTTGGGGCGCTTGGGTGGCTCAGTTGGTTAAGCATCCTACTTCAGCTCAGGTCATGATCTCACAGTTCGTGGGTTCGAGCCCTGCATTGGGCTCTGTGCTGACAGCTCATAGTCTGGAGTCGGCTTTGGATTCTGTGTCTCACTCTCTCTGACCCTCCCCTGCTCAAGCTCTCTCTGTCTCTCTCTCAAAAATAAATAAAACATTAAAAAAAAGAATTGTAGATATCATACTTAAACTGCATTGATAGACCAATATTAGCTTAAAATAGAGATTCTTTGTTTCTCTGTCTATATATTTATGCATATATATTTGAAATTCATTTATTTATTTTGAGAGAGAGAGAAAGTGTGAGCAGGGGAAGGGCAGAGAGAGAGAGAGAGAGAGAGAGAGAGAGAGAGAATCCCAAGCAGCTTCATGCTTACAGCACAAAGCCCAATGTAGGACTCAAACTCGCAAACTGTGAGATCATGCCTGGAGCCAAAACGAAGAGTCAGAAGCTTAACTGACTGAGAACCCTTATATTTTTATTGTATAACATGTGCACATACTTGGCTATACATAAGAATATTCCCAAAATTCAATTAGAGGAGAATCTAAAAAGGTTTTAACCTAATAAATGATTTTTTTTCCCTTTCCACTACTTTTCCTGCTCTGATTTTTCTGTTTCTACCACAGCCTAGAGAAGCCTACAGTCAGGTGAGGTAAGTGTTCCTGAGGCCTCCGTGTAGTTTCCGCCCCTGCAAAGGATGTTCCTGCAGATCTTTCTCCCTGCTGGGCTCTTGAGTGAGAAAAATAAGATATCTGGTGGTATGTAAATATGTTGCACACACACAGGTGTGTGTGTGCGTGTGTGTGTTTTATTTTGTATAAGAATATTATAACTAAAGGGATGCCTGAGTGGTTCAGTCAGTTGACTGACTTCAGCTCAGGTCATGATCTCACAGTTCGTGAGTATGAGGGTATGAGCCCTACATCTGGCCTTGCACTGAAGCCTGGAGCCTATTTCAGATTCTCCGTGTTCCTCTCTCTTGCTCCTCATACACTGGTGTGCTTTCTCTCTCAAAAATAAATGATCATTAAAAAAATTAAAAAATAATACTACAATCATAATATGCCCATGCAGTCAGGGGTCTGACAAAATAGATTTTGTAGTTTAGAGCATTCTCTTTTAAGCCATGTGCAGGCTTTTGTAACCTAGTTCTACCTATAACTATGAGCATAACTTTAAACAAATTTCATGCCAGTTTAGTTTCTGTATTCATTTCCTATTGCTGTTGTAACAAATTGCCACAAACTTAGTGTCTAAAGCATCACAAATGTTTTATTCTATAATTGTGATGTCAGAAGTTCTGAGGTCATAGTGTTTATTCTGGAGGATTTAGAGGAGAATCCATTGTCTTTCTGTTTCCAGCTTCTGGCTTCTTAAGATTGCCTGCATTCCTGGTTTCTTTCATCACCAAGGCTGGCTTCAAAGTTTCTTCAAATCTGTCTGACCTCTGCTTCTGTCTTTGCATCCCCTTCTCTGACTCTAGCTCTCCTGTTTTAAGGGTTCTTGTGATTAAGTCTAACTGGATATTCAAGATAATCTCCCCATATCAAGATCCTTAACTAATCACATCCACAACATCCCTTTTTCCACTTAGGTAACATATAATTGCAGGGACTAGAATGTAGACATCTCAAGAGGCTGTTATTCTGTCTTCTACAGTTTCCTCGTCATAAACTGAGGATAACAATTGCATTGATTTCATAAGATTGTTGTGAGACGTCGATGATTTACTAAATGCAAAACATTTAATATCTGACTCATAGTAATGTGATTAATGTAATTTGGGGACTGTTTAGGTTTCTGAGTGTGGTGTACGAGGGCAACTGTACATAGCATATATGGGATTGAGACAATGTAGGTGTATGTCAGTGTGAACATGTGTATATATGTGTCTGATGAGGTTTATATGTATCTGCGTGAATGTGTCCATCTGAATGAAGCCAGGGATTTTCTAGGAGGCATTCTAGGCAGATGCATTCTAGGAAGATAGGCTGACAGTCCCTGCTCCAGGTTTTGTGTAATGAGACGAAGGAACAGGGGGTCTTCCTCACATGCTCTAATGAGGTGAGAGGGAGCCTAAGCTTCTGGACCACCATAGCATGCAAAGAGTAACCAGTTCACTTTCCTCTCTTGTTAAGAGCTAGGGTAGTCAAAGAACCCAACCTGAGCCCCAAACAGAAGAGACTCATTGAATATTACTCTTTAGTAGAAGTTTATTTTGGAATTCTGGGAGAAAAAATAAAAATGTATGTGATCATGCATTAAAAAACATCAATTGTTTATTAATCCAAGAAGTACTTATTGATAAAAATTAAATTCATGATAATGTGATGATTTAAGAGTCTATGAGTGATGGGGGCGCCTGGGTGGCTTAGTCGGTTGAACGTCCGACTTTCGCTTAGGTCATGATCTCGCGGTTCGTGGGTTCGAGACCTGCGTCGGACTCTGTGCTGACTGCCAGCTCAGAGCCTGGAGCCTGTTTCGGAGTCTGTGACTCCCTCTCTCTCTGACCCTCCTCTGCTCGCGCTGTCTCTCTCTCTCTCCTAGAAATAAATAAAAACATTAAAAAAAAAAAAAAGAGTCTATGAGTGATGGTTTGGTGGTGTCACTGTGGCTTGCCTACTGGAAAGGGTGGTGTGCATTGTAATTTGCATTCACAATGATGTCATGATGATTTCCTGATAATACTAATTATGATGAGTCTTTGCTGTCTACATGTTTAGGTGAGTAACAAGTTATCTAAGGTTTAAACGCAATTGTGCAAGTATATTACATGCCCCATTAATTATGCCCTGTAATGGGAGTACAATACACAAAATAATACGTCTCAAAAAAAAAAAAGAGGAGGTTAAATTGCCCTTTTGCAATCATTCAGTTCTTCTAGAATTAGGGTAATGAAACTCTGGAAATATCATTAACCTGCCTGAAACAAGTCAGGCCCCAGAAAAGAGATCTATTCTATTTCTTGGAGTCAATGGGGCTGCAATCCGAGTTAAAATTTACTTTAAGTGCCTAAACAGTAAATTTGTCAGTTTCCATATGCTACATAGCATCCTAGATGTGATTCATTTGGATTCTACTACTACTGAAGTAATGCCAAATCAGGAAACCTATTGCCCTTGTCACAGAAACCGCACCTTTCTCTTGAGGAAACAGATAAACAAGTTTGCACGTAGAGATGTTTAACTCACTTAAGGTAAAGTGAAAACTGTAATGCAAGCTCCTTTCCATAAAGATGATCTCCTAAGAATTCTCTAACCAGTAACCAAACCTAAGTCCACCAAACCAATGCAGCAAATCACTGAGACATAGGGTTTGCAGCAAAGGAAAGGTTTATTTGAGAGGCAATTGAATGAGGAGACTGGAGGGTAAGTCTCAAATCTGCCTCCCTGAGGTGGAAGAGAATGAGATTTTTATGACTACAAGAGTTGAGATTACATAGATATTGATGAAAAAGGTGGGGAAATTTACAACTTAAGGAGGAAAGATGGAGCATGCACACAGAGATGTAACATATATCCCATGTCATGCTGGTGTGGAGAATTAACATCAGAATGAGGCAAAATTCAGGCCCTGATAACAGGAGTTTATCTAGGACAAGGAGATGGGTTATAGACATCCTCCAAGAGGTGGTATATACTATATGGGGTCTCCAGCTCTCTATCTCAGGTAAGAAATGCAGAGTCTTTCTTGTTCCTAGGCTGAAACCCTATCAGTTGACCTTGAGTTCAGGCTTCTGCAAAGACAGCTAGTGGACTTGGTGGGGGTCTGAAAAGACACCATGGCTGATTAGGGGGAAACAATTCTCTGAAAAATAAACATTAATTTTTTTGCTGCTTTCAACCTCATTGACCATATGAAGCATGATTTCACCAGTACTTTATTGGCTTACTTCAAGTTTCTGAATGAAACTGAGAGAAAAAAAGATCAATTTATATTATTATTTCATTCATGCTTCACACCCTTTCAGATTGGTTTCCTTCCAATCATCACAAATTAATAACATTTATAAATTATTGAAAACCTTTTATTGCTAAACAAATATTATGGTTAGAAACCAATTTAAAATATAAATGCATTGTTTAACACACATTTTTATGTAGAAATTATCTTCAAGCTACAGGTTTCCTGTTTGTTCCTGCTAAAATATTTTGTATACATTATTTAGTAATAACACATTGCTTCATTTCCTCTCAGAAGTCTTAAAAAAGAAAAAAGAAATTCAAATAGAATACTCTTGGTAATGACATAATAAAAAACAAACCTTTAACAAGTATATTACCCAGGTTAGATTTTATTTTTCGTTATCTGCCCTCCTGAAACTTTTTCCTCAATGAAATTTAAAGACAGTGTTTCCTTTGAGGATCAAAAGAAGTAGTGTATATGAAAACTCTCTGGGTAAATAATTATAGGAGTAGCCCAACGTGAGAAGTAAGGGAGATGATTCATTTTCAGAAATACCAAGTGAAAGCTGTGCTGCCTAGTTAACAGTCGGTTTACAATCTATTGGAAATGTGTACCAACGCCCCCACAGCAGAGTCCCAAACCCTGAGAAACTTCACTTACTGATTCTTCTTCCCCTCTTCATTCCTCGGGCTTATTTTAGTGGTCTTTGCAATAAGCATACCCCAAAGAACAGGAGGAGGGACTGAAAATCTGCATCACCTTGGGGAATGTACACTTGTTCCAGTCAGATTATTATTGCCTTATATGGGCATAGGAGACATCTGGATGAGGGTGTAAACGTTGTAGTACTCAGCCAATGAGGAACCAGGGGAGGGACTTGCATGCTAGGATATAAATTGTCTGCTGTAACTGCCCTGACCCTGCTTGTAGGTAAGATACCCACTCTTGCAAGATCCTTTATTAAAGCCTTGCTTCACTGTGCTTTGAGTCTCCACATCCTCCATTTGATTGGGTCAGTGGGCTTATTCCTTACAACTAATATTGCATGTTCTCTAGGAATTTTGTGATTAGTAGATGGTGCTTAACGGTAAAAACAAACAAACGAAACGAAATTTAAAAAGGAATAAATGCTTATGCTGTAGCCTCTTTAAAATCACATGTTGCAAATCTTACCAAACTGTTCTGGAATCTAAGCTATTTCCCCCCAATTGCTTTGTCATGACAATTACAATGAGTGGCAACTTGATTACTCATATCGCAAGCACTGCAATGACAGTAGAGCAAAAACTGACTCAAAATCCAAGGTATGATGAGTCTAGAAATAATCAAATGAAGATGGAAACCGAGTTATAATTATAATGAATGACCTTAGTTCTGTTCAGATGTCGAAAATGGCAAAGCTGTCCTTTAGGCTCTGTAGTCAGTCTTATTGGTATTCTAGTATTTTTCCTTAAACTCTTATGGTTAATTGGCCTGAACTACAAATATCACCAGTGTGCCAATGAGATAAAATAAAGGTTATTCCCACTCATTGTACTGACAAATAATACCAGTTTCAGAAATTGCCACAATGTCTCCAAACAGGGAGTTTGGAAGTGGTATAGTTATAAGAATTTGGGGTTTAGGCCACTGATAGATACATTATTTGTAACTCATTGATTAGTTGCTTGAATTATAAATACCTAATTTTGGAGGTTTATAAATATATGTATGGTTGAATTCAGTTGAATTCAAATATATAATTTTATTTTTCATGTGTTCTTTGTCAATTAGACCTTTTTTTTTTTGGTTTATTTATTTCTAAATGAGAGAGAGAGACAGCATGAGCAGGGGAGGGTCAGAGAGAGAGGAAGACACAGAATCTGAAGCAGACGCCAGGCTCTGAACTAGCTGTCAGCACAGAGCCCGATGTGGGGCTCGAACCCACAAACCGTGAGATCATGACCTGAGCCAAAGTTGGACGCTTAACCAACTGAGCCACCCAGGCGCCCCTGTCAATTAGAACTTTTAATTCTAATTTTTAAATTCACCTCTCTGTCTCTAATTTCTTACTTAGTTGAATTTTACATTGACTATCATATAGTTCTATATACTAAATCCAAATATAAGATTTGTGAAAGCTTATTTGTATCTAGTCTCTTTTGAAATTTTGTTTAAGCTATGAATTCTCTCCTCAGGGAAATGAAAGTACATGCAAAATATTACAAATAATTCTAGGGGTTCAAGGAGGTCTTAAAATCCATTCATGAACTTTTGGGAGAGAATTTTGTTTAAGGATTAAACACTAGAGAAAGAAACATTAAAAAATTGAGAATAAGAGAGGTCACCAACCTCTTTTTTTTGAAAAGTTTCTAGAAGTAAGAGATTAAGCAAATTGGAAAACTATGATAATTAGAAGGAGACAATATTATTTTCTCAGACATCATGATTATGTACTCAATCCCAAGAGAATCTTGAATTATTCTAAAAAATTATAATTACTGAGTTCAGTTAAGCATCTAGACACAAGTAATATATGCAAAAATTAATAGCTTTCATATAACCCAGCAATATCCAGGTGAGGACATAATAGGAAAGAGATTGTATTCCATTCAAAATATTAATGAAAAATGTGACTGTTCAGGAGTCTGCAACAAGAAATGTACAGGAGCTGCATAAAGAAAATTATGAAGTTCACTGAGAGGTATGGAAGTAGATTTCACAAGATGAATGGCACAGCACACTCCGGGAAACATAAAATAGTATAAAGATAACAATTCTTTAAAATTTCATAAAAGCTTAATACAATTTTAATCAAAATTCTGGTGACATCTTGTTGGAACACAAAAACATGCTTCTTAAATTAATATGAAACTAAAAACAAACTGGCAAAACTATGAATAAATTATAAATATCATTTTAATGATGACAGACATCCTGTCTGAGATAATACAGTATTTTATACAACGGTAACAATTAAAACAGAGTGAGCAAAGCAGTACTAACAAAAGAATCCATGGAGAGATCTATGGATTGAATATCTAGCTCTGAAATAAATCTTAGTACAACTTGACCAAATATGTTCTTTGGGATTATTTGGTAGTCTTTTTCTTTTATTACATTTTGGAGGAAGGCTGGATTGAAGAAAAGATCTAAATCCAAGTGATTTTGGAAAACTCTCATAAAACTAATTTAAACATATTACGTTATCATATATAAAACGATATAAATAGGTGCACCTGTGTGGCTCAGCTGGTTAAGCCTCTGACTTCGGCTCAAGTGATGATCTTGCAGTTTGTGGGTTTGAGGCCTTGTCAGGCTCTGTACTGACAGCTCAGAGCCTGGAGTCTGCTTTGGATTCTGTGACTCCCTCTCTCTCTGCCTTTCCTCTACTCATGCTGTCTCTCTCTGTCTCAAAAATCAATAAACTTTTAAAAAAACTTTAAAAAATAAAACAAACGTTAGAAATATATAATATAAATCTTTAAGAAAGGAATACAATTAATCAAAGTTATCATATAAAGATATTATTTACAAGGAATCTTCTAAAATTGGGAATATACTATAGGATACCCTGTCTTGAAATTTATATGACATGTGCATGTCATATATATATATATATACAATATTCATATTTATTATGTATACAAGTTGTTATAATCCAACTATTTTTATTTTAGAAATACTGATAAATTCTTTGGATGGGAAAGGCAGAAAATAGGTAATTAACTGATTTGAGAGTAGAAAAAAATTCCTAAAGATAATAATAATGAAAGACATAATTGAGAGAAAATTTATTTCACATTTGAACACTTAAAATAATGAATCTATGGTCTTCATTCAAGCCATAAATACTTTTTTAAAAACTAAGAGATGAAATCATAATAAATATAAAAAAATTAATATTTACAATCTAATCTCAAATGGGAAATTTTTTCCAGTTTTATTTAACTATTAATAAGCCAAATTTAGCATAACTCGGTAGTGATTTAAAGATTGCTTTAACTATAATTATTTTTCTTCTGTTATTAGAACATCATTTCATTTCAGTCAATATGTGTCACAGAAGGAGATAATGTCTGTATTTTTCTTAAGTTTCTACATGTAATCAGGATTTTTGTTGTTGTCAATATTATTATCTATATCATTGACATCACTATCATAACCTTTATCATTATTGTTTCTCATTTTGGCTTTCAAAATGAATCAGATAATATCTAGGCATACTGAATATTTTATTGAACTTCTTACCAAATTTTGTTAATATTTAGAGGTAATCTTCACAACAAACACATCTAGGGTTTTTGTTTTAAGTAAAGGCATAAATTTTACTTGTGAGATACCAAACTTCCCTTATTTCAACTATTTTTATAATGGAGTTTAGTCTTTCTATGCCATTAATTTTACACTGATTGCTTGGAAGAGGAGCAGAGACCTATCTAAATGGTATGCATTGTTCTGTGTTCATATTTTAATTTTATTTATTTATTTTTATATTTTTTTAATAGTTTATTGTCAAATTAGTTCCCACATAACACCCAGTGCTCATCCCCACAAGTGCCCTCCTCCATGTCCATCACCCCTCCCCCCCATATCCATCAGTCCTCAGTTTTTGTCAGCTTTCAAGAGTCTCCATGGTTTGCCTCTCTCCCTTTCCACCACCATTTCCCCCCTTCTTTTCCCCCTTGTTCCTCAGTTAAGTTCCTCCTAATCCTCCTATACGTGCAAACATATGATATTTGTCCTTCTCTGCCTGACTTATTTCGCTCAGCATAACACCCTCAAGGTCCATCATGTTGCTACACATGGCCAGATTTCATTCTTTCTCATTGCCATGTATTCCATTGTATAGATAAACCACATCTTCTTGATCCATTCATCCGTTGATGGACATTTAGGCTCTTTCCATGTTTTGGTTATTCTTGAAAGTGCTGCTATGAACATTGGGGTACATATGCCCCTATGCATCAGCACTCCTGTATCCCTTGGGCAAATTCCTAGCAGTGCTATTGCTGGATCATAAGGCAGTTCTACTG